>NC_141763.1:93453848-93758348 GCF_982258835.1 Parasteatoda tepidariorum | reverse complement strand
ATTTTGGGTAGCATCATAGCAAGCTTGCGGAGTCTCCTGAATTCATTTGTGGTTTGTTTTGCTGAAAGTTTTAAATTGAAAGAACGCGTAATATGAAAAACACTAATATTATAATAATATTGGACAGCGCGTTTTTTCAAGCTTTTTTATGTGCAAAAATCAGTCGGGAAAAGTAACCCCACTTTCCAATCTTCTATCAAAATTAATATCCTGGTTGTGAATCAAAATATGTTTTTTTTTGTATATGAAATATTATTTTTTCATAATCTTTTTTTAATACGTAGAAGGCTAGGTAGTTCTGTAGAAAAAGATACTATTAATAAAAATATATTTTTAAATTTTGTAATTAATTATTTAAAATAAAATAATTTTCAGCAATATTTAATTTAGAAAAGAAGGAAAAAATTGCAGAAATTTTTGAAATATTCGTCTTAACACATTAGCTTATTCTTTTGACTGAGTTAACCCACTAAAAATGCTAAATGCAAAATTATTGTAGTACAAGATATTAGAATTATATAACCGAAAGTATGTGATCTGCCTCTTCATTTTCCTCTGTCGATGATTCCCCATGATAAATCGATGAATTAAATTTGAGCATTTTAGCTGATGGTATAAAATCATAGCAACATGTATTTCTATCTTCAAACATCATTTTAATTCGAAGAATTGATGATAAAAGTTAAAGTCTCATTCTGTTTCAAAGTTTGGTGTTTGTTGATGTTACCCTTGAAAACACTCTCTCAACTGTGGTATTGCTAATCGGTAAACTTTACATATTTAATCCAAATTGAAACAATTCCTTAAAGGCAAGATCATCACCTGCATTTTTAATTGTTGTGACCTTGCACCAGAAATCTATCCCATTTGTAGGAATGCCATCAGGAAAAAAATTGTCCCGCTTTGTTGGTAAGAGACAGCGCCACTAATTTTATAAATCTCCAATTTGGGATTTTTGCGGTAATAATTCTATTGGCAAATCTGAAAATGGTGGACAAGTATGCGATAAGCAAATGTTCAGAGAAAAGTTTTCAATTTTATTTGAAATTTCCATATTTCCTGGAATGCTATTTTTCGTGAAACTGTAAATATATGGTAATTTCAGGGCCGGATTAACCTATAGGCACACTAGGCACGTGCCTAGGGCCTACGAAATTCAGGGGCCTACGAAAAACTTGGGAGAAAAAAATTTGTTGACAAAAATAATTTAGCTTTAAAAACAACAAGTGTATTTTGCACAAAATTATGAAGATACAAATAAAAATATAATATTTTTCGGTAATAAATTATTTTGCAGAATCTTATGATCTAATATATAACTTTTTTGCGATTTTTGGATTCAACGAAATCTTGTATTATGCTGTCGAATTCCAAACTACGCAAAATGTCGTATTCAATAGACATAAGTGCGAGCGATGCTTAACGATCTTGATTCATTGTTGAACGCCAATAATTTTTTATCAATTTTAATCGGGAGAAAGATCTTTCTCCTTCTGCATTTGATCCAAGAATTGACAAATATATTCTTAATGCAATGTGAACGTTAGGAAAATTAGGAGTTTATCTTTAATTTGAGCCTTCAACATTTCTTGTGCAGATTTATGTTCATACAAATTTAAAAATAGTAAAAATTCATCTACAAAGTTTTCTTCTAAATCGGATGAGTAAATTTTCACCAAATTTTGCGCTTTTAGTTTAATCTCAGATTCTGACAAATTTTTGTGAACAAGAAAACCGAAATTATCGTACAAATCACTGTAAGCTTTACGCCTTTTAGTCATTTCTGAAATTAATACATCTAAAGTGGCGTAATACTTCATGGTGAAGTGTTTACATAGTTATCGATCGAACTAATCATAATGGTATTATCGATATCAACTGCAATATCGGCAGTATGTCGGTATTTCAGATAAAGTTCGATAAACAAATTTGTAAATTAAAATCCATATTAATAAAAATGTAAAAAAAATATGCAAGAAAATTTTAGCATATATTTTGAAAAGAGGGGAGGAGTGGGGGAAGGAGGTGAGGGCCCAATAACGGCTATGCCTAGGGCCTACGAAAGGTATAATCCGGCTCTGGGTAATTTACAAAAGTAAAATGAATTTAATAAAAAGCATTTAAAAGTACGATATTTTTTGGAAACTCATTGTCATTCACAACAACTATTTCATTCAGCATGTTTAATGACTCTAGATTTCATTTTTCTGAGTTTCAAAGCGAAGCGAGTCACTTGATTTGTTTTTCCAGAAGATAACCGATTAATAGTGGTTGAAGATTTTTTTCCCCATCATACTCTCCGTATATTTTTCCATATAAATCTTTGCGATTTCACGAGTTTACGATTTGAAACATAGATATGGACAAATCAAGAACCTAAATCTAAAGTTAAAGCGTTTTTAACAACAACAAAAAATGTCTTCTTTGAAAAGGGTAAAGAAACTGCAAACTTTCAGAATTATTTTATAATGGGAAGGGGAAAAATTAAAAAAATTTATATATATTTCTGTGAGGAAAAAAGTAGAGCATTTTTAAGATTTGTAGCATTCGAAAAATAATAAGTAGCCCAAATTCGATTTTCAGTAGCGGGGACTTTTAAAAGTATCCCGATCCGCTACTTGTAGCCCAATCTGGCAACACTGGTTAGGTTTATAAACGAAAAACATACAAAAATAGAAGAGTTATAACTTCATAGTTGGGGGAGATTAAAAGAAACTATCTGTACTCTTCAGAAAATAAGACTTACCTAGCTCACATTCTTTATTAAAATAATGTGATTATACTTCGACCAACGAAATTAGCTGATAATATTTTTTTTGTTGGGTTTCATGCAAATGGCATAGTAATTTCAGCATCCATCGGCATATTTCAATTCATATCAACATTGTGCGACTTTCCAGAAGGGGTACATGCGCATAAACCTATTTTGCTTTCGACGTCATTGCGCAAATCTTGTCTTCCCGAGAATGAGGGGAAAAGTCAAATATTCTCTGGCATAAGGATGGGTATGGTTCTCATTTGGAATCACGCTACCTGGTCAAATCCTATCAACCTGATTTTGCGAGCAATTGTTACGCTGGAAGTTATCTAAGTCTCTTCACCGACCTAGGGCGTTATCATAACGGGCTAAATATCAACATTAACTATTCAGAAATTAAAGACGGTTATACGTCGTATGCAATGGATCTCACCCCGGATTTCGCTTCAAACGAGAACCACGCCAACATCACCAAGAACGGAAATATTCCATTGGATATAAAATTTGCAGAGGATCTCCCCGAAACTCAAAATTTAATTTGCTACGCGCAGTACAATAATACTATTGAGATTGATAAATCGCGCGGAGTATTTACAGATTATTGATGGATAACCTTTCGTTGTGTCGCTTTGCATGTGGTAATAAAATAATTAAAAAGGGATTCGGAGGCATTTTCGCATCGGACACGCTGCCAAAATTTAAAAAGAGACTTTTGTTCTTTTATTATTAATTTAGATTCGCATACCTTACCGGGGAGTCACTGGATTGCAGTTCATTTTGCAAATGAAAAAGCAATATATTTTGATAGCTATTGACGACCACCTTCTGCAAATATTTTAAAATTTTTAAGGGCAAATTCGAAATCGTTTACTTATAACAAATATTGCTTTCAAGCTTCTGACACGACAACTTGTGGTTATTTCGTTTTGTATTTTTTGTATCATCAATGTAAAAAGTTAACGCTAATTAAACTACATAAAAATGATATGATCGAAAACGAAAAGAGTATATCACGTTTTTCAAAAACTGCACTAAAACTCGGATTGTGTCGCCATTGTTTTCACGACAAAACACGGAACTGTCGCGCCGTGACTAATATGCGATAACGTTTTCCTCCATAGAGTATTTCTCATTCGGCTGTTAAAAATGAAACGTTTCCGTTATTCATCATTTATTCAAACTTTGCTGATTGTATGAGAAGCGTTGTCAGAAAGGAACAAGAAAATGCGGAAAATGTGCTTTATTTTAAAATTTTGAAGAACTCTGATATCGTCAGGATGATTCATGATAAACCGAGTGGTGTACAATTCGGATTTTGTTAGTTGGTTAAAGCGAGTGATAGTGATCGCTTCACCGTGCACGCACGATGCACTAAGTGAACTGGGACACGATCTACTCTCCACCATTCTAAGTGCAAAAAAATTTTTCAGCGAACCAAGAAATGCTTCGGTTAGAGCTTTTTTTCAAAGCGAGAGATGGTGATCGCTTCACCGTGCACGATGCACTAAGTGAACTGGGACACGATCTACTCTCTACCATTCTAAGTGCTAAAAAGTCTTTCAACGAACCAAGAAATGCTTCCCTTAGAGCTTTTTTTCAAAGCGAGAGATGGTGATCGCTTCACCGTGCACGATGCACTAAGTGAACTGGGACACGATCTACTCTCCACCATTCTAAGTGCAAAAAAATCTTTCAACGAACCAAGAAATGCTTCCCTTAGAGCTTTTCTTCAAAGCGAGAGATGGTGATCGCTTCACCGTGCACGATGCACTAAGTGAACTGGGACACGATCTACTCTCCACCATTCTAAGTGCAAAAAAATCTTTCAACGAACCAAAGAGATGCTGCCGGATGTGATTTAACTTTTAAAGTTGGCTACTTCAAAATTCTGAACAATGATGACTTTCTTTTTGAGATTCACCCCGTGTAAATAAAACTGTGTGTGTGTGTGCATTTTAACTATTTTGCCCGACGGAAGTTTTTTAAGGGAGTGTTTCCTTTCGAGCCTAGCGCGAATGCGGGGTAAAAAAAAATTGCTCTTTACACCTATATAAAAAAATATTGTGAATATGAAAAATGTCAAATACGTGAAGAAAGAAAATCTGAAGATATTGACTATGTAAATAGCATGCAATTGGGTATAATATAGCCTACGTCACAGGTTGTGTTGTTCCTACTAAATTTAACCCATGAACGGCATTTTCTGCGAGCCTAACTTCAAGCCACAAATAAACAAACGAAGTGTTCAATCGTTTAAATAGCTGCTCGCCAGATTTTATTGCATTATAAAGTAAAGTTATTGAAACTAAATACAACTAAATAAACAACAACAACTAAAACAAATAACAACAACTACTAATAACAATAACTAAGTAAACAACAACTAAATTCCATTCGTTTAGCATTGCGTCATATGTTGTTCCTACTAAATCGAAGTAGTTGTGCTTTTTTCATATTATACCCAATTGTAAAATACTGCTAATAAAAAGTTAATATTAAAAAATTAATTTCTTCATTGTGTCAAAAAACTACATTGTTTAAAAACACAATTAAAAATATGCTTACCAAAGAACCACATGAAAGCATCAACAAAACACATTTCTAACTCCACTAGTTGATTTGACCTTCTTCATCGTCTCTTCCGTAATCCATCTTTTTTCTTCACTTGCGAGGAGTGTCATCCGAGAATAGTGAAAGCTGGGTTGTCGGGAGGGAAAGCAATACATAAACATCGGACAACAACTAATTAACATTAAATACATATTATTTGAAGGCAATATTCTAAGTTTAACAAAGCGAATATGTCAGTCTTTAAATATTAATAAAAGTATATTGTCATATTTGCTCATGCCTGCTTAACTTAAAAAGATCTGCTTCTCTGTGACGCATCTTAGAGATATTCACTGGTAAGCAGGGGCGGATCCAGAATATTTTCTGGGGGTGTCATAGACTCAGAATCCCCCCCCCTTAATTAATTTTTTTTATTAAAAAAATTTTTTTTTAATATTTTTTTTTGAAAAAAAAACTGGGGTTTTTAATGCTAGTCTTCTCATTTATTTTTTTTCATAATGCACAATAGATCAATACATAAATAATTCAAGTACTCAAAAGCTTTAAATAATTAATATAATGCGTTTTTTACAAACTTTGGCAAATACAATCTTTGGTTAAACTTGTTGAAGCGCGCTCGGTGCTCTCGGCGCGCTTCAACATGTTAATGTTTTCGATGAAACTAATTAAAGAAAAATCGAACATGTTTCCGGCCTACCTAGGTGTGTATGCCCCCTTAAAAAATTTTTAAATATTTTATATCTTTTGTAAACTATTAAAAAAAAATTTTTTTTCAATTTGGGGGGGGTCATGACCCCTATGAACGCCCCCTCACACTGGATCCGCCACTGCTGGGAAGGTGGGGGGGGGAGAAAAACTTTTGAGACCTTTACCTGAGCTCCTTTCTCTCTCTCCATAGTTTCTTTCCCTCCCTCTCTCTCACTCACCGGAAGGGATGAAAGGGCTTGTTTCGTCAACCTAATTTCTCCTCTGAAAGAGTTCCTTCTCCGGATGGTGTTGGGCTTAGTCGCTCTGCACATTAACCCTGCCGGCGACAATGAATCAAATACACATTGCCACAGGAGAAGATTGGCATACAGGGCATTATTAGGAGTGAATGCTTTTTTTTTTCTTCTTTTTCTGGTTAAAAATACAAAAACACACACAAAAATGTTCAGTAGAAAATGCAATAGAATGGAATGCATCAATTAGTGAAAAAAAAAACACAAATACTAAAAACAAATATATATATATATAAAAAGTGAGGTGGTATGAAATACACAGTGTGGTATGAAATACACAAAAAGTGGTATGAAATACACAAAAAGTGATAAGTAACGGTTGTGGTTTGTGCTAGACAGATTTTAACTTCTATCGTCTTCTTTTTCATTTATACTATAGTGCCCGTATGCTAAAGAGTCTATTCCATTATCGAGTAAGTATCGCTTATCGTAATCGGGGTATAATCCGATTTTATTTTGAATGACCGTCATCAGAGTATGTTTCTTCGGAGCACTGAGTCTGTCTGGTTTGTTGAAATAACGCTGATTTATATATTGGTTCAAAGTATTCCAAAAAGGGACTGGATAATTTTTTTTGGCAATTTTTTGATATTTAGGGAGACCGTTACATTTATTTTTTTTTCTTTTATTTAACATTAGTCTACCAAAGAACGCGTTATTCATTAATTTGTATAGAAATTTAGTATATTCGTCGTCTGCGTTTAATCTTCTATCGTGGTTGAACATATTATATTCTTCTAACCATTGGCTTTGCGAAAAGCACATAAGGCATCTGTCACATAAAGATCGCTCACTCAGATCGTTTTCAGAATTTAAAGCCTTTTTGGAACTGCGTGCTTCTGCTTTAGCTTCGATTAATGTAAACAAACGAGTAATGCCTATTCAAAATAAATATAAATCGTTTAGTAAAAATGATAATGTATCATCGCATTTAATGGTTCCTCAAATGTGTTTATTTTGTAAAGGACAACATCAAATTTATAAATGTGAGGATTTCATGAAACTTTCTTATAATCAACATCCATCGAATTGACACCATGCGTCATCAAGCTCAACGATTAACGCAACAAATGGGAGATTTACCAGCTTCACGCGTAAATCCCTCCCGACCATTCACACATTGCGGTGTGGACTATTGTGGACCTTTTTTGGTAAAAATTTCGAGAGCTACCAGAGCTAAATCGTCCAAAGCATATTTAGCTCTATTCATATGTTTTTCAACGAAAGCTGTGCACTTGGAACTTGTCAGCGATTTAACAACTAATTCTTTCATCGCAGCTCTTAAACGATTTGTTGCTCGTCGAGGAAAATGCTCACATATATACAGTGACTGCGGCACTAACTTCATTGGAGCAAATCGTAAAATAAAAGCAGAAATTACAACGCTTCTTAAATCATATGAGCACAATGATGAAGTGTCACATCATTTAAGTGAAAATGGAATCGAATGGCATTTTAACCCGGTAAATTCTCCACACATGGGAGGAATTTGGGAATCTAACATAAAATGTGTGAAACAACATCTTAAGAAAATCGTATCCAACGTAACACTAACTTTCGAGGAACTTTATACTGTATTCACACAAATTGAAGCGTGCTTAAATTCACGTCCAATATCACCGATGTCTAGCGATCCAAGTGATTTGACAGCATTAACTCCTGGACACTTTATAGCTGGTGGTCCTCTAACAGCTATACCTGAATCAGACTACAGCACAACAAAGATGAACTGTCTTTCCAGATGGCAGTTAATTCAAAGAATCGTCCAACATTTTTGGAATCGTTGGCAGAAAGAGTATATCCTTCAACAGCAGCAAAGATCAAAATGGAAGCAAGCAAAGGAAAGCCAAGAAGCCAACGGGCGTAGCAACATACCGGCTTCAACATACCGGGCCACCTTGAAACATAGTTTCAAAATTTGCACATAAATTGACAAAAAACAGAATTAAACTATACATCTAATAAAAGATAATTATAAAAAACTAATGCAACATACATAAAATTTAAATATATATAATTATAAACAGATGTATAGATTCCTTGGTATAAACCGGATAACTAACACAAAACAAAAGAAAAGTCTAAAATAAAATAAAGAAAGTTAATCAGTCAATAGGTAAAACTGACAGTTTGTGAATGGGTCTTTTATAAGTTCCAGTCTCAGTTTTGACACTGACCACTCTTACCTTAGCATCAGCACTAGGAAAAACTTCTTGTATACGCCCTAATTTCCACTTCAAAGGTGGAATATTGTCCTCTTTAATGAGAACTAAATCGTTAATTTTCAAATTAGGCTGTTCTCGCAACCATTTGGGGCGCTGCTGTAAGCTGGAAATATACTCGTTAACCCATCTTTTCCAAAAATTCTGGAAAAGTTTTTGAGTCAACTGCCAACGTTTTAATGGGGATATGTTTTCGCTTAGAAGGTTCTCTTCTGGTATAGAGGAAAGAGCGGTTCCCACAAGGAAATGTCCTGGGGTAAGTGCTGAAAGCTCAGCGGGATCGTCCGATACTGGACACAAAGGACGAGAGTTCAAGCAGGATTCAATTTGTGCAGTAAGAGTTAAAAACTCTTCAAGGGTCAATTTATGATCACCTAGTGTTCTTTTCAAATGCGATTTTGCGGATTTCCAGAAACTCGAGAAGATCTGGCCTTTTCTTAAATACTTGCTCAGCTACGTAGTGGATTAGTGTCATGCTAGGTTTGTTGGCTCTTATGTCTGTAAGTTTCAACAAGGATAACATTTTGAAACCAGCTGCATTTCCTGCATAACCACCCGCATTCAAAAAATTGCCAGCTACAAGAACCATATATAAGATTTCGTGCAACTTTTTGCATTCTTCAAGTTCTTGTGCAGCACACCGTATTGTCTCAATGCTATTTTCCAAGAACTCCTGATTAGCCATGAATTCTTCTTTCAGCAGCATGCTTTCAATGCGCAGTTTGTAATTAGGAACGTTTAAGAGTTGCAGTAGAAATTTTTCTGCATTTCCCAGCTTATTCTTATCACCATCATAGTTTCTTAACATTTCGGCCTCATCTGACTCAGGTAGAATTTTCAATAATCCTCTGAGCCTCTCAGCTCCCAGATCTTCATGGCTACCTTCTTCCAATATTCTCGTGTTTGGCCGATAGCTTGCGGGTGTATAAAAAATCAAACGTGGACTGTAAACTATGTATTTTGCGGGTGCGCTGGTAGCGCTGCGGAGCGTGTATGCGCTTTTTTGTTGTTTCACATCAACTGGCTCTTGGCTGATAACAATGACGCCAAGAAGCCAACGGGCGTAGCAACATACCGGCTTCAACATACCGGGCCACCTTGAAACATAGTTTCAAAATTTGCACATAAATTGACAAAAAACAGAATTAAACTATACATCTAATAAAAGATAATTATAAAAAACTAATGCAACATACATAAAATTTAAATATATATAATTATAAACAGATGTATAGATTCCTTGGTATAAACCGGATAACTAACACAAAACAAAAGAAAAGTCTAAAATAAAATAAAGAAAGTTAATCAGTCAATAGGTAAAACTGACAGTTTGTGAATGGGTCTTTTATAAGTTCCAGTCTCAGTTTTGACACTGACCACTCTTACCTTAGCATCAGCACTAGGAAAAACTTCTTGTATACGCCCTAATTTCCACTTCAAAGGTGGAATATTGTCCTCTTTAATGAGAACTAAATCGTTAATTTTCAAATTAGGCTGTTCTCGCAACCATTTGGGGCGCTGCTGTAAGCTGGAAATATACTCGTTAACCCATCTTTTCCAAAAATTCTGGAAAAGTTTTTGAGTCAACTGCCAACGTTTTAATGGGGATATGTTTTCGCTTAGAAGGTTCTCTTCTGGTATAGAGGAAAGAGCGGTTCCCACAAGGAAATGTCCTGGGGTAAGTGCTGAAAGCTCAGCGGGATCGTCCGATACTGGACACAAAGGACGAGAGTTCAAGCAGGATTCAATTTGTGCAGTAAGAGTTAAAAACTCTTCAAGGGTCAATTTATGATCACCTAGTGTTCTTTTCAAATGCGATTTTGCGGATTTCACGGCAGCTTCCCAAATTCCTCCAAAGTGAGGTGCTGAAGGTGGGTTAAAGTGCCATTTAATTTGCTCATCGGCAAAATACTGATGGATGGATTCTTCTTTTTGAAGAGATTTAACTACTCGATTAATTTCCTTATTTGCAGCAACAAAATTTGAACCACAGTCTGAAAATAATTCATTTGGTTTTCCTCTTCGCGCAACAAATCTTTTTAGAGCTGCAATAAATGATTCAGCGGTTAAATTTCCAACAACTTCGATGTGCACCGCCTTTGTCGCGAAACACACAAATATACAAATGTACATTTTAACTGATCTAACTCCACGTCCAGATCGCGGTTTCACAAAAAATGGACCTGCATAATCCAGACCAGTCTTGGAAAATACTCTAGAAGGCGTTACTCTTGAAGGTGGTAATTGAGCCATTATCTGTGTCGCGGTTTTTTCTTTTAATCGAAAGCATTTTATGCATTTCCAGATTTGCTTTTTTATAACTGATCTAGCATTTACTATCCAAAATTCTTTGCGAATAACTGATAATAGTAAAAGTGCTCCAGCATGCAAGAAGGATTCATGATAATGAATTATAATTAGATTAGTTAAGTGATGTTTTTTCGGTAGGAGAATAGGATGTTTTCTTTCATTCGATAATTGTGTATTTTCTAATATTTGAGCTCGTTTTTCCAAAAATGAAAATAAATCATCTAATTTAGGAACATCGTTTGAGCTAATATTTAATTCATACTGCCTTCGAGTTTCCCTATCCAATTTTTGAAGTACTATATTTAAAACAAAAATATCAGAAAGATCATTGCGATTATACTCCAAAATTTTTAATGCTCTTATATTTTTCTTTACACAATCAATTAAATTACGTAAGTCTTTAGCCGACTCATGCGTTAATTTTTCAATATCTAATATTGATTTAACGTGAGATTCTACTATTAACCTTTTGTTTTCGTATCTTTCTTCTAAAGCTGTATATAATGAAGTGAATGTATCATCTAATGTAATAAGATTTTTAGCTTCTCCGATTAAAGCTGAATTTAAATAGTGTAGTTTTTGTGCATTTGTCAACTGATTATTGGATGTAATAACATTATTGAATTGCAATTTGAAAGTACTCCATTCTTCACATTTACCCGAAAATTTCGGAAGCGGAATTTCTGGTAATTTTATGCTAACACTATTGTTTACAAAACTTGCGGGAGTTAATTTCACTTGATTAACTGATTCTAAATACGTTAAGCAATTTTTAATTTTGCACTTAGCACTGATGATTTTTTCGCTGTATTCTTCGCTAGCGCTAATTTCAGTTTCGAATTCTGCTGGAACCGAAATTAAATTTTCAATTTCAGAATTTAATGACGTCAAAATACTCTCCTTTTGACTTAATTGCTCAAATATTTCATTTAGTTCTGTTATTTCTTTAGTGTCACTTTGTATTATAGTATCTGCTTTTGTTATTAGTTTTGTAGCGCTAGTTCTGATTGTAGCGCGTTTCTTTCTACATTTCTCGATGTTATCCATTATTTATTAAATGAAATTATGCGGTAAATAAATGATGAAAATTTGCCTACCTTTCACTAATTCTATGGCTGGAGATATGCTGCGTTATTTCTGATGCGATGCGTGGTCAGTCCAATAATGAATGCGGGTTTTTTATTGTAAATTTGCGATATACTGGATCTTTATCCTCCTGATCGTTCGGACCAGTGTTTGGCCGATAGCTTGCGGGTGTATAAAAAATCAAACGTGGACTGTAAACTATGTATTTTGCGGGTGCGCTGGTAGCGCTGCGGAGCGTGTATGCGCTTTTTTGTTGTTTCACATCAACTGGCTCTTGGCTGATAACAATGACGCCAAGAAGCCAACGGGCGTAGCAACATACCGGCTTCAACACCTGTTACAAATCCTTATTTCCTGATATAATTCCTCTCGCCCCTTAATCTGTAGTGCAATGGGGACTTTCTACCCCTGACGTTACGTTTTACATTCCTTTCGCCCAACCCTTTTTCGTAGAATTTTACAGATGGTTGTCGGTATCTTTGATGCCAGCGTGCCTTACAAGATCGGAGATGTGTTTCTTAACCGTAACGCTCGAAAAATAATTGTGGTAACATCTCAACTTGTTAAAAATAAGCAATTCAACTTTCACTTTAAGCAAGAGGATAAAAAGGCAGAGGGCGAGCAGAGTTATTCAAGTTTACATCGTCCATCTACACTGCAGTTGCCTCGCAGTGGGTACATTCTATTTTTCTATTCTCTTGAATGATTTTTTTTTTAAATTTAAACGACTTAAAACTCCTCATGCACCACAAAGTATAGCATGAGGCTTACAGTTGTAAGTAGAAAACAAAAGGAGAAAAATTTACAAATTTACATTAAATACAAAATTCCGCAAGGCCGCAAGACTTTCAATACTTTTGACCAGTTCTGATAAGACAGGTGGCCAACAAATTGAAAGACGTCTCAAATCAGTCTTTAAATTCATTCGGGCACTCTCATAGAGACTACAGTGAAGAAGAATATGTTCAGCATCTTCATCAGCATCACCGCAAGCACAATTTCCACTGGTCTGCAGATGGAAACGAAATAAATATCTCTTAAAATTTCCATGGTTTGTTAAAATGTGGGTCAATTTAAAATCAGTTGCAAAGAATTTACATTGCAAACGGTGAAAAATGGATGGAAAGAACCTTTTCGTCCAGAGCGACCGAGGCGAAGCAAGAAATTCTGCATTCCAGTCCGCAATGATTTTATCTCTAGCGATGCGCTTCCAGTGAGAAGCTGGAACAGACGCCCTTAAGTCTATTTCACCACACTTAGCTTCCCTAGCCAATTGGTCTGCTCTTTCATTGCCCAAAATACCGCTATGGCCACGAACGTAAGAAAAATGAATAGTTACGTTTTCAAGAGCGTTCAAAATCGAAAGATGGCGTCATGCCAGACGCCATCTTTCGTGTAGTCTTTAATTTTAACTTTAAGCAAGAGGATAAAAAGGCAGAGGGCGAGCAGAGTTATTCAAGTTTACATCGTCCATCTACACTGCAGTTGCCTCGCAGTGGGTGCATTCTATTTTTCCATCCTCTTGAAGGATGGAATTTATTTTTTTAGCGTCATGCCAGACGCCATCTTTCGTGTTGTCTCCCATTTATGAGACGAACCCTTTTTTTCGACCATTTTAAGAATTTATCTGACTGCCTTTTGCATTAAATACTACTAGAATAGAAACTTCAATTTGCACTTAATTAAAATTTGAACTTAGATCGCAAAAATCTTCAACAGAAACATGAACGTTTTCTTCGATTTTTGAAAATTTCATTTTGTGATGGAAAGCAGAGAAAATCCCAAATTCTGGGGTATGCTTCAACCGTTGTTATTGCTGAGAAGACCTCTGCTTCTGGTAGCTGCTCAGTTCCCACTAAATGATGGGATAAAATGATCCATCGCCAACCTACAGTCTTCTGGATTTCATCTAAGATTTCCTTTTCCCTGAATGTCCTGCCCTTCACCCACTACTCCACCATTGGATACTATTTGCCTGTCTTTCAATATGGATCCGCCTAATAAAAAGAACTTTTTGGTTTTTCTAAAGTGACTATCTTTTTGAGTGATTTATTCATCTAGATTTACTAGAAGATAACTCCAGGTAAATACTTGTTTTTTATCCCTGTTTCTCGTTCAGATTGTTGTATGGGTTATGCTAACTATACGTAATTTTATTAATTCGGCCATATTTCTTCTAAGTTCTTTTGTTAATTTTATATATATAACTTGTTCAGTTCGATACCCAACCTTAAACAGTGCACCCTGATCTAAGTAAAATCTCAAATTTAAGTAGTGCGTAATATAATTCTTTTTGTCGTATAATGCGGGAGTCAGCTTTTTGGTGGGTAATGTGGATTTTAAATTGAACTGATCGCGCAATTTTTTAGAATAATTGGATAAAATATCGTATGTTACATTAAAATGTTCGACTGCCAGGGGAAACTCATCCAATTTATCATGCACTAAGGAGGGACAGTCCAAGTATACTTCGAGAATGAATCCGACATTTGAGTTCGCATCTTAATTATAAGCATCAAAATTTAAAATTTCATCTTCTGTAAGCCACGAAAAGTTATCGATAGGCAATTTCTGACACATTACAGTGCCATAGAGATTACAGACATCTAACGCGCATATGAAATTATGCGGATTATTTTCGTCATATTCTTCTAAATAGGGATTGTTTGCTTTACAGTATCGTTTGCCCAAATAACACACACCACCGCGCATTTGACTTTCGAACCAAATATACTAATCTACATTTTTTAACAACTTTAATTTGACTCTGGTAATATTCAGACCCGCATTCCACGTTAGCTCAGAGCTCGTAAAGAAATGTACCGGACCGAGTTCGTATTCTTTTAAGCATTTCTGTCTAAAGGAAGAAAATATTTCTGCCAAGAATACAGTATCTGTGTTTTGATACAGTACTATGTATTGTTTCGCAACGAAAATTTTGGTATACATTTCTAGCGTGATCACGATCTTCATCCGAGTTGGCGAGTTGGTTAAAATGTTGAAAAATGCTTCTTTTAGAAGGTAATGTTGTTTCTTTCAATGTATCGATGCTATCTAAATAACTATAAGGAAATATTCCCTTTCTCAACAATAATTGCGATGTTGTTCATGTTCAAAAATTTTGCGAAAAAATTTTGAAGTCGTGATTAGCGTTAATCAAATTATCAACTAGAGTGTCGAGTGATCTGTTTAAAAACTGAAATGAGTCCATAAATTTAAGGGAATCTAGAGAAAACATCATGAATTTTTCCATATTAACAGAGATGACATTAATTGCACCGGCATAATTTTTTGGAATGTTTTTTTAAAATTAAACGAGCAGCGTAATTTTCGCCGTTGTGAAGAACTATGGGTATAAAATATCGAATACGACAATTTGGATTGCAGAGCAGACCTGACATGCCCCACCGCGAATAGCACAGTCGCCAAAATGTTGGTGATCCCTTACCCTTATGTCATTACACACAAACTCCTTTTTACATATGTGGCATCTGTCGGGGTCGATATCATGCCCAATTTCTTCAATCATTGGCGATACCTGATGTATCAATTTTAGAAGACATTGGCGATAACTGATGTATCAATTTCAGAAGACAATGGCGATACCTGGTGCATCAATTTCAGAAGACATTGGCGATAACTGATGTATCAATTTCAGAAATCATTGGTGATACCTGATGCATTAATTTCAGAATATGTTGCGAAAGATATTTAAGGGTTTCTAGAAATTGCAACACGGTGTTTTGACCGGCGTAGTATTCAAGAAATATGATCTTTTCATCAAAATCCAGAACTATAATGCTATAAATGACGGCTTCGAGCCTTTTCAATTTCCCATGCAAAGCTTCGCGATGAGGAGGGGCCCGGTCCTGAAACTTCTTTGGTGAGCGATTCGAAATCGCAGTAAATAACGAAAGGGTGCTTGATCATTCTATTCAGATTGGTGCATCTTTAAGGGGCATACTGACTTTTTGTATTTTGTTCTCTTGGCATAGTTTCTTGTGCGCGACTAAAGTCGAAGATCATTTGAAACTAGTAAGACAGCGTTTACAGCTATAATTTAACTATGTCCGGGGCATAAAAACCTATTGAAATTTTTTATGAGAAGAAAATGATTATCAAAAAATAACAAATCAATTTGGATTCGTATTTGTCTCATCGTCTGAAACGTAAATCGGACAGACGATTTTGTCTTCTATTCCATATACATTTATTTTCAAATTGTTAAGTTTTTCAAACTTTTTAATGTTACTTATAGACACTTATAGAAAAGTTACATTATCCAATTTAAATTTCCTTACGAATCTAGCGTACTTTTTACTCCGATTAGCATTAACTCGAACAGGATGTAAGGCAGCAGCGATAGCGCATGAAAAGCAAAGTTTGACGTGGCACTTAGCGTTTAACAATGCTTTATTTGTTTTTCAAATATGTTGGTAATTTTGCATTGCTACAACCCTCTCTGCAAAATCTAAAATTGCCTACGTGTGCGTCTAAAACTTCGATCCTTTTAACAACCCAGCAAGGAACCGTTTTTTGTGAAGTTTTCAATTTGATTGAATATTTTTCGGAAACATTTATCGGTCGTACTTTTAATTTCATATCGCGAAAGAATCCGTTATTAAAAGCTACAGAAGTAAAAAGGCTGTTGCCAGTGGCGGATTCAAAGGGGGGGGGGATCATAGTGGCCTTGCCCCCCCACAATTTTTCTTTTAAAAAGTAAAAATAATAATTTTTTTAATAGTTTACAAAGGAAATAAAATATTTTAAGAATTATTTAAGGGGGCATATACACTTAGGTAGGTCTGAAAAATCGATTTTTTTCCATCTAATTACGTTCTTCACTGTTTCAAGAATCATAATCCAAAAGATTAAAACGAAATTCGTCATAGTTTCATTGTAAACATTAATAATGTTGAAGCACACCGAGAGTTTCAACAGGTTGGCAGATTTGCCAAAGTTTCTAAAAAACGCATTACATTTATTATTTAAAGATGTTGAATACTTGAATTATTTATGTATTGTTCTATTGTTCATTATGAAAAAAATAAATGAAGAGACTAGCATTAAAAACCCCAGTTTTTTTTACTCAAAAAAAACATTTAAAATTTAAAATAAAAATTAATTGTCGGGGGGGGGGCGGAATATGAGTCCATGACCCCCCCCCAGGAAACATTTCTGGTTCTGTCCCTGGCTGTTGCAGCTCTTCCCCGTCGATTTCTTTCGAAAATAAAACGCTCAGACAAATAATAATTCTCATTCTTAGAGTGATGGATGTATTTAACAGGTTGAAAATTGCAGGCTTAGCATCGCGATAAAATGTACATAAGTCATTGTAGTCTACATGCTATGCGTGCGAATAAAACCATTAAAGGATGAACGTCTCTCTTGAAAAGTAATCATGTTAAGCAAAAAAACTCAACTTATTCAAGAAGAAGAATACACACAGAAACCACTATAATCACTATCAAAACAATCCTTTTAAAAAAGAAACTTTCAAGCATGGAATGTGTGTGTGTGTGTATGGATAAGAGGGAAAAAATTTTTCTCTTCCGAGTTTAAAAAGATATTCAGCAATTACATTTAAAAAAGTATTCAGTTAAAATTCAGCAATCGCTTAAAATAAATAAATTTAAAAACACAAAAGAATAGTACTTTTAAAGAAATTTAATAATAATAACAATCACCACATTTACTTGACTTTTCGTTGTAACTATATCATCAACTAAAAAATAACATTCAATGCTAAAATAAAGTTTAAATGAAAGTGCTTTAAAATAAAAATTGTATCGCCTTTTTCTGGAAAAAAAATGAAACTATTAATGAGTAATATATATTTTTTTTAAAAAATTAATATATATATATATATATGCAACTATATATCCATGTATATATATGCAACTATATATATATTCAGAAATTTTTTTTAAAAAAAATAAAACTATTAATGAGTAATATTTTAAAAAAAAATTAAACCAGTTATGCCAATACATATATATATTATACTACTCTATTTTAAACCAGCTATGCTACTACATCTATATTTATATTTCATGCTAGTCAGAAAAATTTTGAAAATTATATCACTATAGTTTGTTTTTACGCAGGTGGGTCTTGATTGCCTCTAACGTAAAGTGACCACATTTTCATTGAGACAAAGCGGAACGAATGGGATGAAATGAGAATTACAATTTAATTATATATATTTTATTGTATACATTCATATACTTGTACAAAAATGTATTTATTATTAATTATTGGAAACTAGAAAAATATTTTTAAAAAATAATAATTTGAGCATCGTTATTTTTAATCAAATTAAATTTTTTAATTTAAAAAAAATTATGATTTTCTTTCACGGTCATATTTTTGATCCGAGTGAATACTTTGCAATAGATTCGGATCATTTATCAAAATATCGTGAAATATTTCACATGAATTCATGTACGTATTGTACATTCATGTACATTCGTAAAATATAATTGTGTAAAATATAATATAATTTGAATGGTTAAATTATATTTTATACTTAATATAGATTTTAAAGTTTTAATGCTCAACTGAGTTTTTTCAGTTGTTCATATTTTATTGATACCAGAAAAAACACGTTCTGTTGCTGCATTTGTTCCTGGAAAGGAGAGCGTGAATTCTACAATTTTCAAAATTTTTTGATAAGGAATATTATTCTGTTTAAAATGAAGGAATACCATTTTCTGTCTGTTTCCACATTTGCAGACAACCAACATTTAATTTTTTCATCTGTAACATATCTTTTTACCAATGACACCTCATCAAAAAGATCATTTTCGCAAATATTATTTTTCGGAAAATGGTTACTGATATATTCAAAAGATTTTCCACATTTCCCTTAAAATCTCCTTTTTAATGTCACAGAATGAAAATTTTTAATATCTTCGAATTGAATTGTCCATTCTTCAAGATATTCCAAGAAGTTATTGTAAAAAATTTTGACATGTTTCAGAAAATCAGGTCGTTTAATGGCACCTTGTTCCTCCAACCTAGTGATGTCTTTTCGAATAATTAGAGGAATGTAATCGTTATCAATTCTTTCTCGTAATTTTGTTTTTAAATTATTGATTTCAATTGACACTTCCGTAATTGAAATTTTGCCCCCTTCAATAATTTTCACAGCATTGTGAAATAATGTAGCTTGGTTGGGATGAACTGAAGCCAAATTTGTGATGTGTCATTTTCAAAAAAGAGCTGAAATATTCTTGAACATTTATCTTGTGATAAAAAGTATGATTTTAATGGTTTGTATATTTTTAAAATATTATCTGCTGCTGGTGAAAGAGCTAGCCATCGTGTTTTGCTGTAACCAAGAATTCTTTTGTATTCGATTTCTGCTCTTTCACAAAAATCCTTCAAACTCTGAACAAGCACAGTATATATATATATATATATATAAATACGGATAAATTTTTGCAATAATATTTTCAACATCAACTGAAAGTAAGTCAGATGTAGTAAACAGTATTACGTAGAATGTGCGCTGCACAACCTACTCCAATAATTTTTTGGTTCAAATGTTCGCTAAATTTCGTAAAAACGTTATTGATGTCTCTTCTAGCTTTTCCACCAAAATTTGCGTTAGTGTTATCCGCACAAGACGCAATAATTTTACTGTTCAAATTATTCTTTTTTAAAATAGTACTTATTGAATCAAAAATTATTTGTGAAGTTTCACCCGGCAATGAAACAAAATCTAATATTCCAATTTTAATTCCTGTTTCTGGATCAAAAAATCTAACAATTGTGGGAAATAATTTTAAATCTTTGTGGTTGGAAGAATCAGAATATATGGATATAAAAGCGCATTTTTCTAATTCCTTCTGCAATTGTGAAAACGAATATGGTGAAAAAACATTACAAATAATTGCTTCGGTTTTTGTCTTTGCACATGCAAATTTTTTTTCGCATAATGTTATGATCATTTGTGACGTACAATCCATTGATCTGAAACTTTGATTGTGGTTTATGATGTGGAAAGCAAATAGCCCTTCCACTAATGCTAGCTGTTTTTCCGTGTTGCCAAAGCTAGCACTGCAAAAAAAAAAAAAAAAAAAACTGTTCATTTTAGACGAGGAAGCGGCATTATTCAAAAATCTTTTGTGCCTCTTTGTAATATCGTTTTTTCCGCCATGTGAGACCGAAAATTCAGCATTGCATTTATCACATTGTACCATGTAATCTATTTTGGTTTTTTAATAAATGGAAATTCTCTGCTTACTCTTCATTCAATTTACATTCTCTTTTTTTACTCATCTTTTATTCTGTGGGTAAATACTAGAAATAAATAAAAAATTTACAACAAAGGCTAAAAAAGAATATTAAATTTTACCTTATTGACCGTTACGTTGTGGCGACTATTGCTCTACCACTTCCTTCGTCAATCAAATAATGAGTCAAACCGAACGTCAAATTGAAAACAACAAACCGCACTGTCTGCACTTATCTGAATTAAGCGGAGACGTAACGACAATGATCGAACACCACCGAGTAAATCTAACTCGGTACATTGCCTAATTTAGTTTACTCTGCATGCATTTTATGTGTTTTTTTAATGTATTTTTTATTTTTTTATATTTACCATAATACTTAATAAGTAATAGGTAATATATTTTTACAGTACATTTAAAATAAGAAATGCAGATATTTCCTAAAAAGCGGGACATTTTTAAAAATCGGCGGGACGCGGGACAGTCCACCAAAAAGCGGGACTGTCCCGCCAAAATCGGGACGTGTGGTCACTTTACTCTAACGCAGGGGTCGCCAAACTTTTTTGATCATCGACCCCTATATAATTTTTCGAAATCTCCATCGACCCCCACAAAAGTAATTTTCTATTAATTAAAATGAAACTCGATTAGATACTGTGTACATTTATTTTATGATTTAAAACATTTATTAAAGTAATAGTACATTGTGTATAACAATAGTTTTATGAAATATATATTAGTATTGAAATTTAAATACTTTATTATTAAATAATAAGTAATCATGCATAAGTAGATATAATAAGTAAAGTAACTAAGGTGCTTCTTGATCAATGAGATGGGTGTGCCTGGTGTTTCTTTTTGCATGGTTCGCTATATTGGGTTCAAAATTGGTCAATTTTAATTTTCGTCAAAATTGGTCAATTTTAATTTTCGTCAAAATTGGTCAATTTTGTAATTTTCTTAAAAGAAATACAAAGTGTGCTATAGTTTTGTCGCGGGCTGTACTAATCCATATTATTAATGCTTACCTTCTTTTTTGTGCATTGATAATTAAAATTGATATCTAAACCAAACGAATGGTTTAATCGAAACAATTACTAATTATCCATCACTATAAAAGTTTTAATAATGACACTGCAAATATTCAACACAGTTTTCAAAGATGGCTGAAACTGCATATGATATTTGCATTTGTAACGTCAATGCTCGTCACACGTGACATTTGGACAAGTGCACATATGCATATGACTTATAAACTGCCCTGAGTTCGTGCCACTGCGCGGTGGTACGTAAATACTTGTTTCACCCCAATAAATATACGTTTATTAATTTATGTTTCATAAAGAAACTGATATTGAGTCAATTATAAAAAAAATCACAAATTTTGCATACTTAATTAGGTATGTGTGATTTGCGTATTGAGAACTGTTTTTTTTTTCTCGATCCACAATCGACCCTTCCGATTCGGATCGACCCCCATTCGCCCCCCTGTCTCAGATCGACCCCCGCTTTTGTTAAATAGACCCCTGGGGGTCTATATAGATCACTTTGGCGACCTCTGCTCTAACGCCTTCTGCAGTGTGTCAATTTGATTCACAGGAATATTAAATCTGTTACGGATGTCGTTTTCTGTTACTTTCCCCAAACCCACATAATGAGAGCCTCAAAATTCTTTGTATTCGCAAATTAAGCCCCCTTCCCAAATATACAATGTAGGGCGGCACCTTATGTACTTTGCTCGTACTTTCCTCTAAGTCCAAATCATACTTTCTCTCGACTTTTTTGGCCCGTTTGGCATCATTAGACGGGGGTTTCAAATACGCCGCTGCAGGTGAATTCCTCGTCAATGTCGCCTGGCAAATTGATAATCCTTTTTTTCGAATCGTTAAATCAAAACATAAAAACTTTTTTTCAAAAACAATTTAATATTAAAATTTTTCTTATTCTATAAATCAAAACGAAATAATTTTGGAAAAAGAATACACTTACCCATGGCTAAACGATGTGTACTCATAGTTATTTCAGCTGTGCAACACACACGCGCAACTTAAAATGTTTTGAAATAAAGAGCCGTCTATGCTAAATAAAAGAGCTAAGTTAATTCATGCGAAAAACTCAATTAAAATATCAAATCCCCCAGACAGTAGACTGCTGAAACTAAGGAATCACCTGCACGGAATTATGTCTATCGACGTGACGTCATCGAGTTGGTTAAAAAAACAGCTGCTTACTATCTAAAAATGAACTTCACTATTTTTCCTACGCACTTCTTCGCGAAAAGGGAAACCTGGGGAGGCGATCGCTTCCCGTTCTCTATTTACTTAATTTGACTTAAATTATTTTACTTAATTTAACTAATAATTTATTTAATTTAACTATAATTAAACTTAATTTATTTTTAATATCATAAGCATATTTATCTCTCTTTTTTAAAAAAAAAAAAAACTAATTGAATTTAATTTTTCTTTGCTATATGCGAATAAATAGGTATTTTTGGGGTTGCAATAGTATATTTGATGAACTTATAGTTAAAATCGTAAATGTTAATTTTTTTCTGACTAAAAAGTTTGTAGAACTTTTTATTTTCCTATTATTTTATTAGATTATCTAAAGTTAAATTGTAAATAATAAATATTGATGATTAATTACCAGAAGCTGTCTCAATTTTCTTAGCAAATCTTTTTCTCCACTAAAAAAACAAGTGTGTCATTTTTTTAATTACTTTTTATAATCTTAAAAAGATACAGCAGATAGGAATTTAATATGTTAAATTATACTTAATATTACGCTTAATACTTAATATTAAATACTACCGAAATTATAGTACTTACTATTGAGAGTTACTCGGAATTTATTTATCAATTAAATATCCTAAGGTCTGCGTAGGGACCGAGGGTGTGCGGTATTGGTCCTCGTTAAACTGTGCTACCGTAAAGTGCTCCACTTCGCGCAGGTCGTAGGGCTACCGAAGATCAAAATTGTGGGCCTCAGAGGATCAAAATTGTGATAGCATGTCCTCGGATCATCCTCCGGGATGTTTCCCAGACCGTCGCCAATAGCCCATTGTGCAGCTCTAGTGCGACGTGAATTAACCGCATCATCAACAACAACAAATATTCTAAGCATTTGCTGGAAGGAAAAAAGTTTAATATTTTTACAAATAATAAGCCTTTAATGTCTGCATTCAAACTTATTATACTTGCAGTGTTTACCATATAACACGTTCTTTCAATTTAATTTTCAAGGAAACAAATAACAAAGGAATTCAGAAGACTCTGCATGCATGCTATGATGTTGACCCAAAAAATAACAAACGGCTATATTTTACACAAATATAGCCAAATCAGGGATAACACTCAAAACATGACAAACCTTACACTTCATTTATGCTGCGATATTAATTTTCTTAAACTTCTTTTAGGCATACGACCTGTTAGAATTTATAAATCACAGAAAAGTTTTACGAATAGTAAAATTGCGCCTAAATTTAAGCAATCACGTTAATCAAACTTCTAAGAATATTGCCTCGTTAGCATACCATAAGCGGAGATATATACCGGAAGTTTTCTAAATTTATTCCAGTTTAATGATGCTTGTTGTTCACTCATCTAATGATTTCTGCTTTTTTTTACATCGTCTTTCGGCTTATTTTTTAATATAATTATTTGTTTTCGATAGCGAAAATGTCGTTTGCTAATGACGCCATTTTTCTTTTGGGGCTATATGCGTCGAAGTACTGATTTGTTATCTGTAAGTAACATGTTGAAATTCTTTTAAGAACATCACGTCGAATTCAATGGAGGCATTAAAGATTGAATATTCGGGGGGGGGGGAGAAGAAATAGTCACGTTCTGCTATGACGTCAGACTAAATTGAAGGTGGGATTTAAAACTTAAATGAGAAGAAAAGTTAAAATTGTCAAAATATGCATTTTGACATGTGCATATGATGTGTTTTACAACTGTATTGGGATTTAAAATATTTTTATGGAATATTACTGATAAAGAAAAACGGTTATATAATAAAAACAATATTGCTTTTATTCAAAGATTTCATTTAAAATCTTGTTAATCTAAAATAACTATTGAAAACAAATCAGAAAATAATTTAAGTTAACCTGAATATTTTTTTAAAAATTAATGTATGTTAGAATAATGTTAGAACTAAGAATTATTGTGATAAAAAAACTTTGAATGAAAAAAAAATTTTATAATTTAAAATATTGAGCAGTTTTTGTAAGTAATTGAAACTTGAACTAAAACTCATATTAAACCAATAAAAGCCCTCAAATGCTTCTTCTAATTCAAAAATGAACAATAATTTTTGAAATCATTGGTATTCAAACTGAATGCTTCAGACTATCAAATTGGAAAATAAATAAATAATTAAATATTTAATAAAGATGACTTGAAAAAAATTACTTTCTTTTAATGGTGATGAAGAAATAAACATGAAAATTGGTTGCGATTATTCTGCTAATATATCACAATGTATGATGAAGAAATGATAATCTACAATAATAATTAATGCAAAACAAATTACTAAAAACATTAGTTTTAACAAAAGTTTTGAAGGTGAAAGGTTACGGCAACTATAATTGAAGCATTATAATTTAAGCAAAATGGAAAAAATAATATAATTCAAGGTACAACAAATTATGATTAAAATGTAAAATACTGCCTTCAAAATTGTATTTTTATTGAATTATTATTAAATATATTGTAAAACAATACTTAATTTTTAAAACTTCTTAAATGTTGGAAAGAAGTGGCAACTTATATTAAAGACAGGTATGTCAAAATATTAGAATACACTGGACACAATATATGTTAATAAATAAAATGGCCCTAATAAATTCTAATATTTTGAATAACCAAGCTCGTTTAGAGATATAAACAGGGAGTTGATCATCAGAGATTTCTTCATAAAAAGGGGCAATTGAACCCCCCCCCCCCAAAAAAAAAATCCTTAGAATAAGTGAGAACCTGCTATAAAAGAAGAAACTGCAAAATATATGAAGCGGGCATCTTTTTATTGTCTTGTATTCAGTAAAAATTCTTAAACATTTAATTCACAGCAGGATAATGTTTGTCAAAAGGAAATTTATTTTATTTTCGGAAAGATTATCTTTGAAATTTTAATTGTCAGTTTGTTCCTCCTTTTTGAACTTCTATATCTAATTGTTTGATAAACAATTAATTTTATTATTAAAAATATAAATTTACTAATTCTCATAGCTTCCTGTTCTGAATCCCATTGTTTTAACTTTATATACAAACATTTTCTTTAATTGATAATGACTGAGAGAAATTTATAAGAAAGTAAAATTTAAGTTAGCGGAACTTTTAAATTCAATAGATAATGTAGATTTATAGAAACAAAATGCCTGCACACATTAATAATTAAATAAAATAAACTCATTAACAAAATAAATGATAGAACAAAATCCTTTTATTTCAGCATAATAAATATAAAAAAATTATTTAATTTAGTGAAAATTATTCTATCTAAGCTTCCTTCCGAGAATTTTTTTAAATAAATAAAGAATATAAATAAAATTATAATAAAAATATATAATTTAAAATATATAAAATTCATTAAAATATATAATTAATTTCTTTCGCACTGCAACAAAAAATTCTTTAATTAGTTATAAATGGAAATAAATCACAAGCAATATAAAATACTTTAATATTTTTGATTAAATTAAATCTGGAATTTGTTGAATTAGATTTCCAAGATGAAAGTATATCTAAATAAAAGATCACATTGAGTACAATATACCGTCATGTGGGGCTACTTTGTACAGCGGGGGCTACTTTGTGCAAATTCGATTTTGGCACTTTCCAAGTGCTGCTATTCAGTATTATGTTTTTTTCACGTTAAAAATGTGTGGAATTTGAAGATAGAAGTCTACTACAAACATTTTTTCGAATTTCAAAACAATCTCAGAGTGTGTTTTGTTTATGCAATGTCAGCAACTTTCCGAGAACGTCGGATGTCGAAAAGTGTGCGTGGAAACTTTAGCTGTGAGATGCAAAGACGCTAATAAAATAATTGTCGTAAGTGGAAAATGTTTTATTTATGTATTAATAAACAATTATATCATGTTAGCGTTGAAAAAATTTGAAAATTAATAACAAATAAGTAGAAAATGAAAAAAATGCACTATGGGGCTACTTTGTGCAAAGTTTCATTCGTTTTTTTTTTCGACGGAAAATTGTCAGACGTTATAAAAAAAATAGCTGGAACGAGATACTACCGTGATTGAACTTTAGAAAAGCTGCAACATTGTTTGCAAGCAGTTGCTGGTGGTATGTCGATTGCAGAAGTTTCTCGGAAGTACAAAATCCACAGAAATACTATCTCTAATAAAATTCACAAGAAACACGTGAAACGTGCTGGTAAACTATTATTTTTCCTGTGCAAAGATTTTTCGAATGAATTAATCAAACGATTTAACAAATAAAAATATATTTTAGAGGACATCAGGTGATTTTGACAGAAGGTGAAGAGCTGTCATGTTCATTCAAACATGTTATGTTCAAATTTATCAATATAATAAATTTTAATGAATATGTAATAATTATTATTTTTGAAATTTTATCCATTTCAATGTTCAAAAATGTATATGGTTTCCTTTTGTTTAAAATCAAATGTTTTGAAATAAACATTCTTTTTAAGTAAAAAATTCTTTATAAAAAATGGTTTTTTAAAGCTGAAAATTATTTTCAAACTAATATCTTTACATATCTTGATGTTTTTGTTATTAAAAATGTCAACAATTAACTTTTTTTTAACAATTTTATATCAATATTTTACTAAAAACATGATTATTAAACTGAATTCGATGCACAAAATAGCCCCACTTGGGGGCTACTTTGTGCAAGGTATGTTTTGACTTATTATTTGTAAATATTACATAAAAATAATGCCAGTATTGGTCAAATTCACTCGTCTGAGTCCAGTTATGAATATAATATCGATAAATTTTACTAAAGTTTGAATTAACGTAGTGTTTTTACATGTCAAATTTGAAAAATTGTGAAATCCTGCGCAAAGTAGCCCCACTTGACGGTACATAACTGAAAAAAGGGACCCAAATGGATTCGAATATTTAGGCAAAGTTCCAAGCATGGTGGAAATAATTATCCCAACAACTGGGGATTTGGCACCTTGCTAGCAAAGAAAACATTGCTAGGTAGAAGCTTACTAACAAATAAAATTTCAGATTAAAAAAGCAATCAAAAAATTATGACAAAAACAATCTGAGGAATCTACTTATTGCAAGAATCTACTTATGACAAAAACCATCTGAAAAAAAAAACATATTGCAAAGTTATCTAGACACATACTAAAAAATAAATCAGAAAAGAAATAATCCGTAATAAAAAAGTAATTAATAAAAATAAAATGCACTGAATAAATATCCGGCAAATGCTAGAAAATTCACTGGTGATAAAAGATTAGTTAACAAATAAATTACCACAAAATAAAACTTCAGATACCTTACAAATAAATTATACCAAAGAGAAAGGGCAATCTAAAGGAAAGGTTACAAATAAAGTAATAAATAAATTAATTTTTAACATAAAAATACATTTAGTAAATAACCACGTAGATGCCAGAGAATTTACAACAGGAGAAAAAATCTGAAAAGAATAAGTAATCAACAAACCATATTAAAAAGAAATACTTAATCAGATATATATTTTATAAATTATACCGGAAAGAGAAAAACAGTTATTAAAAAGCAAAATTTTAAATAAAAAATAAATTAATTTGTAACATAAAATACACTTAAAACTATAGGCATAAGATAAATACCATGGGAAAGAGAACAATTTAAAACAAATGGCAACAAACAAAATATTAAATGAATTAATTTGTTTAAAGGAACATATTATTACTAGGAGGCTTCACCCCCCGCTCGCTAGTGCTCGCCAACCCCCGGAACTGCTTTCGCAGTTCATTTCGGATTGCTTCGCACTCCGATGCTCGCTTTACTTGCTCATTGGGTACGTTCTTAACGTGTAACTTTTGTATACTTTTTTGAACACTGAATCTCCGAAAACTTTTCACTGTAGAAAATTCTAAACCTGTACATTTCAATATTAATTTGAAATTGCAAACAGTTCACATATTTTTCTTAATCACACTATTCTAAATTTCAGTTGTTGAGAAAAGTAACTGTTGTAAGTTTTGTTTTAAAGTCTTTCCCATCGGAGGGCCAAACCATATGTTGTAAAACAATATGAAATAGTACTGAACGCCGGATGTAAAGCATCGGCTTCGATGAAGATAATTTTTTGAGAATTTTTTTGATAATTCGATAAGAATTCTCCCGATTAGACATATGATGCTCACTACGTTCTCTTGCGCGCCGAAGCCTATCAATTAAAACGTATTAGCGTTTTATATATTATAGATTAGCCATATGAGGCTCACTACGTGCTCTTGCGCGCCGAAGTCTATCAATTAAAAATGAAAACTGTTGAAAACGCGAGAAAAGAAATATCATCGGTTTTATTGATACATACGTATTAGCGTTTTATATAATATAAAATAGCAATAGCATAACACTTCTCATTTCTGCCAATGAAAAGGAACTATTTCAGTACTCATAACCAAAAAACCGTTTTTTTCTCGGGGACAATCGGAGATAGATAGACATATGATGCTCACTACGTGCTCTTGCGCGCCGAATCCAATCAATTTAAAATGAAAACTGTTGCCAGCGCGAGAAAAGAAATATCATCGGTTTTATTGATACATACGTACGTATTAGCGTTTTATATAATATAGATAGATAGATTATTAAGCAAATGCCAGCCATTGACTATTAGGTCATTAGGCTTCTAACTCTCCAGTACTTCTTAACAATACAGTCAAATTCTTTTAGTGCAGAGCTTAAAGGAACATATAATCATATTTAATATCAACATAATATTTTAATATAACAATCCAGCAGATGCTAGAAAAATTCTAATGTTGAAAAAAATATGAAAGGAATTAACATTCATTATGGGAAAAAAAGAAAAAAGATTCAAGTACATTCTAGATAAAATTACACCAAAGGTAGAAAAGTACTATCGGATATAAATTGTAATTAATGAAGTTTACAAATGAAAATAAATGCATTTGTAATCTAATATATACTTATAATGATGCCATATGCCTACTATGCTAAAATATACTAAGCATATGACAAATAAATAACAAGGGTAAAAAAAACTGTCTAAAACAAACTGCAATGAATAAAATAGTATTAAATAAATTCATTTGTATAAAAAAACATATTTAATAAACAATCCTACAGAAGCCAGAAAAACTCGAACAGATGAAAAAATCTGAAAGGAATTAGCAATCAATAATTCGTAAAGAAAAAAAAATATTCAAGTATATGCTAGACAAAATAACACCAAAGGTAGAGAAATACAATTTGACATAAATTGCAACTAATAAAATATTAAAATGATGAATAAAAGTTTTTGTAATCCAAAATAAATGCCTAAGCATATGACAGATAAATTATAACAAGGGCTAAAAAAAAACTATCCAAAACCAACTGTAATGAATAAAATACTATTAAATAAATTCATTTGTATAAAAAAACATATAAACATATTTAATAAACAATTCAACAGACCCCAGAAAACTCGAACAGATGAAAAAATCTGAAAGGAATTAGCAATCAATAATTCATAATAAAAAAATATTAAAGTATATGCTAGACAAAATTTCACCAGAAATAGAAAAATACAATTTGACATAAACTGTAACTAATAAAGGTATTAAAATAAAACATCAAAGTTTTTGTAATCTAAAATACACTAGAAAAATGTCTAAGCATTTATCAAATAAGCATATAATAAAAGAAGCATATCATAAACAAATGGTATGAAGTGAAACATTAAATAAGTTAATTTGTATTGAAAACATATATTTAATCCCCGATGCCAACTACTACACTTTATATAAACAATTTTATTAAATGGTATAGTTATTAAAAACTAGTTTTCAGAATGTTTGGTAATTTTGTTAATATTTCAAAAGCCTCATCAAAAAGGAACTTGTACAGTGTCATTTTATATAAACTTTTGAATCATTTACTTGAAGTGGTGAGGGGAAACAACTTTAAATCGAATTTACAAAATAAGGAATAATGTATAAAATCATAAACATAGAAGAAATTTTCTGAAGAAGCGTAGAAAGTTGGAAAAACTTGCTTAATAAAATAATCGATAAATTTTAACAGGGAGAGATAAAAGCAGTTTGAAATAATTTGTAACAAATAAAATATTAAAATAGTAAATAAATTTATTTGTACCGAAATTTACTTAACAAATTACTAGGCATAAGGTAAAATCACTCATTTGATTGTTGAAACATAAGGATAATAGTAACTATTTTAAAAAGTGTTTTATAATTACATTGGAATGTTATTATTAAGCAAATTAATACATAAATTGTAATGTAAAGCATAAATGTTTCGATAGTAGTCACAAAAAATAACAAAACTGGCTTATTGCTAATTTTATAACCTTTTTTAAACAAATCAAAATATAGTCAACATGAGCGTAGTAATTTAGTACGTTACAGTGTACGAGGATATGATTTTCAAAATGATATTAAGTTTGATAAACAGAAAACTTGTTATAATTGTGGTGTGACTGGACATATTTCAAGTTTGTGACCTGATAAACAAAACAACGAGGTTTGAAATGTAATTTATGTAAGAAATTTGGACATATTGCTTCTAAGTGTAATAATAAACCTTTTAACCAAACTGATAACACTGTAAGCGCAATTACACATTCACCTTCTTTGATGTATAAAACTGTTAATGTCAATAATACTTCATTTAATGCTCTTATTGATACTGGAGCTATGAAAACAATTTTGCGGGAACAAACTTATCATAAAATAGGCTCACCTCCTTTAACTTCTTTTTATGGTACACTAGCAGCGTTTGGTAACGGACATGTTAAACCAATAGGTAGTTGTACTCATGAATTTGCAATAGATGATCAAGAATTCAAAACAAATTTTTGTATAGTTAGAGATTATATTATGTCATATGATGCTATAATTGGCATGGATGTTTTAACACAGGCAGAAATAAAAATTAATACCGCTGGTATCACTTTAACAAAGATAGAAGATAGTAGAACAGAAACTGTTGAGCAATTTTCTATTTCATATATTTCCATTAAAAATGATTTCGAATTAGAAATCGGATCTCGCGTTAGTCAAACACAAAAAAGAACTCTTCAAAATATGGTTTCAAATTATAAACCTACCAAAACTAAAACTTGCGATATCCAAATGTTTATAAATTTAAAAAATGAAACGCCAATAACTCATAGACTACGGCGGTTACCTTTTACAGAACGTAAAATTGTTGATGATCAAGTGACAAAACGGTTGACTGACGGTACAGTTGAATCATGTTCTTCCGAATATTCCAGTCAGGTTGTAGTGGCATAAAAGAAAGACCGAACCCCAAGAGTTTGAATTGATTATAGAGCGTTGAATAAAAATGTAGTTAAAGATAATTACCCTTTACCACTTATTGACGATATATTAGAAAATCTTCAAGGAGCAACTACGTTTAGTAAAATTGATTTACGTAATGAATTTTTTCATCTGGAAATTGAACCGAACAGTCGTAAATATACGTCTGTCGTCACTCATGGTCAATTTCAATTTTTACGCTCACCATTTAGCCTTTGCAAATCACCCGCAGCTTTTCAGCGTTATATTAACACTATTTTTAAGGATTTGATAATTAAAGGTCATATGATTATTTTTGTGGATGATATGACTATACCATCGAAAGATGAAGCGGAAGGTCTTGAGAGGCTTGCATTTAGTATTTTCACTTGCTTCTGCTTATGGGTAAAAGATAAACTTTTCAAAATGTACATTTATAACTAGAAAAATAAAATTTCTCGGACATGTAATATCAGTTGCATGCTGTGATAATGTTTTAGCGTTAACAGGAACATTTTTTGAGTTATGAAAGATTTTTGCTCAAAAATGATGAAACATTTTTAAAAAAATCTATTAACAGTTGTGAAATCTATTAACATTTCATTTATTAACAGTGTAAAATGTACATGTAAATATTCTGTGACAAAAAGATGAATCAATATCTTGTTTAGATGATGAGAAGGAGTACATCAAAAAAGGTCAGTTTAGCATTATTGGTTAATAAGTTTATGATATATTTTGAATATGAAAGTATATATAAGTTTATAAGATATTTTGAATGTATTATAATCCATAAGTATTGAAAGATTTATTATCAATTTGAACTAGCAAAAAGTAATGCATGCGAGTAGATCTGCGATATTTTAAACTAAGCATTTAATTACCTCAATATGATTTCATAGCTTATAATTATGCTAAATTACAATAGGACCAGCTTTTTTTCAAACCTAGAACATGTTTTAAGAAGATGTGATATTTTGAACTAAATTTTCAATTGCCACAATATGATTTTATAGCTTATAATTATGCCAAATATGGATTATGCCAAATATCGAATTTCTCCACTAAGAACATATATTTTAAGCTAAACTTTCAATTGCCACAATATGATTTTATAGCTTATAATTATGCCAAATATGGATTATGCCAAATATCGAATTTCTCCACTAAGAATATACATTTTAAGCTAAACTTTCAATTGCCACAATATGATTTCATAGCTTATAATTATGCCAAATATCGACAGAACTAACTTTTTTTCCACTATAAATATGTTCATGGGTGTTAAGAAGATGTTTTTCTTAAAACGGTCTATTGCAGAATTCAGCAATATCAAGCAGTTCGAGTAAGATGAATCAAAGCATATCCCTGGAAAATTTTCCAGTTTTCTAAAAATATTTTCCTCCATCTGCGATGCTTTCTTTTGAATTTTGTCAGAAATGTATACAATCATGTTGAAGTGAAAAACGAATGAGGCAACTGAAAATAAATAGGCCATTGTTTTGAGCGGAAGTATATACCCGTTGCCAAGGACTAATCCCAACGCATAACAAGCGTTGACGACCCAATAAGAAATTAACGTGAAAAGTAACAGCGAGAATCGGCCATTCACGTTCTTTACAATTTCTCCGACGCTTGACAAACAGTGAATAATTTTCATAATTTTTCCCGGTGTGATTTCTTCTTCCAAAGTCACCATCATTTGTCGTTCTCGAGACTTAATCATTCCGAAGTTAATGCATTGAATCTGGCAGCAGATAGCAGTCGTCATACTTGGAATAACATACAAGTAAATGTAAATTAACACGAAATACACAGCGACGAAAGCAGAGCATAAATTCCTCAGTTTTTCTTCGTAGTTGAGAATCCCAAAGAAAATAGAACTTTCAATGTTTTCTCTTAAATAGGCTAAAATGTAGATCACGTTCATTGCGCAAGGTATGACGGTGGGCACGAAGAATATTAAATTACTCGTAAACCAAAGTTGCTGTTCTTTGTGTGGATTTTCACTACCATAAAAGCATTGCGCGAATTCTAAAAGCTTTCTAACTTTTGTTTTTAGTAGCAAACTCAAAAAAATGTGAAAGCTAAAATCGACGATGTGCAATTGCTTTACCGTTAAATTCGCTTGTGAACCATCGAAACAATTTGCAATTAAACAGTAAACGTATGAGGTGAGATACGTGACAGGCAAAATAGTCCACACAGCGAAGATTCCAGTTTGAAAAGTGCAATTGAATTTCTTCGACGAAGGAACTGTTTTGTTTACTTCAGATGGATACAATCCAAGCATTTTTAAACAAAAAATCAGCTGTTTCCATTCCTTACCGTAATTACAACTATCATTACCCAATGGTTTTAGAGAAATATTATAACTACTGCTTGAACGAAATTCTATGGATTCTATAGCAGTATTTTTTGGTAGGAAATGAGGCATTTTAAAATAAATGCATGACACTTACGGTTTAGAGCTTAAAATCTTTTAGGGGACGGAAAACAGACTGTTATAAGGCGTTCTTTTACTGTTCAGTGAGAAAATTGATCAACGCGTATTGTACAGTAATGTGACATTTTGAATTTCATACTCTAAATCAATTCAGAAATGAACAGCAGAGCATTTTTCTTTTAAGTCTAATCCTTTTTCGAATTTCTGTCGCCGATAACGATAAATATTTATATATTTATCCGGTGGAAACGTTTTTTTTTTTTAAACGTCTCACTAAGAAATACACGAACTATACACTGCGTACATTCGAAGAATACACGTAAAAAAAACTTTCAGATCTTTTGATTTTCTGAAGTGTCAGAAGTTGACCAAATTTCGCATAAGTTATTGATGGTTTGACATTGATGGATATTTGAGTACACCCGAAGAATAAACGGAAAGAGACTTTTTCATCTTTTGATATTCCGAAGTGTCAGAAGTTGGCCAAAATATTTTTTCACATAAGTTACAGATGGTTTGACATATATGGGCATTGGAGTACACCCGAAAAATATACGGAACGAGACTTTTTTTATCTTTTGATATTCCGTAAGTGTCAGAAGTTCGCCAAAATACTTATTTCACATAAGTTACTGATGGTATGACAAAGATAGACATTTGAGTACACCCGAAGAATATATGGAAAGAATCTTTTTTATCTTTTGATATTCTGATGTGTCAGAAGTTCGTCAAAATATTTATTTCACATAAGTTGCTGATAATTTGACGTTGATGGACATTTGAGTATATCCGAAGAATGTAAGCAGAAGTACTATCAGATTTTTTTGATTTTCTAAAGTGTCAGAATTTATTTCACCTATGTTACTAATGGTTTTATCCCAGTAGTACTTTCATCTGAAAAAAATACATTTTTTAAAAAATGAACTTAATACAATTATCCAAAGAAACTGAAAATGTCAGAAATTTATTTTCATACTCAATTTTGTTCTGAATTCATTTTTAAGTTTGAAATTGTTAATAACAAGGCAACTTTATTATACTTATATAGTTGTTTATACTTATATACTTTTTTATACTTATACAGCTAGTTGTTCTTTTAAAATACATAAGGCATATAAAGAAATAAACATTCTGAGTTTCACACATATTTGTTTACTCTTTTGATTCATAGTTAATTACGTTTTTATTTATAACATAATATGATATGTGAACTTTTTTTCTATCGATTCAATTAACTTCTTATTGAACTTTGTTCCTATTTTTCGCAGGTAATAAAATAGACAACTCTCCAATCTATATCTTTTATCAGCTATTTCTAAGAAGGATTCTAGGGTTCCGAGGTAAGATCAGAGGGGTTTCAAGAGCTAGAACTCTTTAAAACAGTTATAATTCGATTCATATACATTAATAGACTAATTATACATTATTAGATCAATTTCTTTATGATAGATTAGTTATACATTATTAGATCATAATGTATAATTTATTAAGTATTTCGGTTTTTTCATGAAATTGTTTATGTAAAATACAAATGAAAAAAGAGGAAACAATATTTAAAGAACTATTTCTATTTACAATAACAATGTATTGGACAAATTCTAAACAAAAAATATGCTTTTATTTTGTAAAAAAGTCCATAAGTGGTTCTCATCCAGCTTTCCAATTCAAAATAAAATAACCAAATTCTAGAAAAAAGTATGTTTTGTTGATAACAGCATTTATAACAGGCTCTTTTTTAAAACAGTAATCCAACTTAATCATTTTATTAATATTTATTAATGAACCTATTCATTATTCATTTTCAACATATTCATACACTAAGAGCAAATTCATATATTTCATTCTTCACATTAAATATTTACAAAATAATTTGCAATATTTTTCTTTTTACTTATTTTTTTAAGTATATTTACAGTTGCTAATGCACCTTTATTTTTTTAATTGTAGGTTCCACCGAAATAAATGTGGTCATTTACAGCTCCATAAACAAAAAATTATTGGGAATCATTGCCTAAAATAATGATTTTTATTCCATTTAATAGTGAATTAAACACCAGCACATAGTCACACGTCTTTGAAGCACTGAGCCTGTTTAACATCTACGCAAAGCCAAAAAGGAATCATTGTTTCTATTAATAAAATTAAGTACATTAAAGCAAAGCGAAATTTGGTGTGGTTTAAAACTAATTATGATCTCACGTTATGTTTCAAGAAACTAATAAACATTGTCTGGTTGCTTTGTTTTCAATTATATACTCTTTAATAATTTATTTTCCTAGGAGAAATTAATTGAAAAGAATAAAAACTTTGTTCGTAAATATCTAATTAAATTGCTTGCTGACTTATCAATCACTCAAAGCACATAAATCAATACTTTTGTTTCATGTGAGCGAACGCTTAATAAGTTTTAAATTAATCTGATGTTTTTAAAGATAAAAATGTTTACACTCTGTTTCCTTTTTTTAAATCTTAACTAATTTTATATTGTGTCTGAAATATTTTTTCATATCTCTTCATGTATTTTTAAAGAAGTTGAGGAAAGAAAATCAAAATAAAATCTAGAAAAGAGCCTAATGAAATTAAAGATTTATCATAGTACAGAACTTCTTTAAAATAAAAATATTAATGGAATTTCAATTCTTTTTAAAAAATTTTAAATGTTTATTTCAATTTGTATGAGATTTCATTCGATAAAGTATATTTCTGTTCATTTTAATCTGGTCTGTTCTTTAAAATCTAACCTTTAGTTTATATTCTGATTTAATGGATTATATTTCTGTTTATTGATTACTCACGGATATTCGTAACAAAAATAGACATAAATTATTCTTCAAAATTTTACCTATATCCTACAAAAAAAATTGCAAAAAATGCATAGAGCAATAAATATAGTCTATATAAAATTAACTAAAACGCTAAATTTCATAAAAATGGAAGGGCGGGAGTTATTTAAATTTATAAACATTTTTGTATAAGCCTCTGTTTTCATTTGATGAATTTTATTTTTGTATATATTCTAATCTCTATGAATGGATAATCGTGACTATTCTGCAAAAAAAAAAAAAATTAGTCCTTAAAATTTAATTTTTTATGCAATTTACAGATATATTTAATTTCATAAAAATGCTAAATTAAACGTTATTTCTGCCTTCCTATCATCCAGAAGAAGTTATAAATACCTATTATTGTACTGCCATCTGCTAATAATGTAGAGAACCACCAACAGGAATAAGGTGAATTAAACATGAAGATGGTGAACGGTGGTTCCACCGTCATAAAGCCCAAAAGTTATGGTGCAACTATTGAGGAACCTGCATGCTTTTGTGTGTGTGTTTTAAAATGAAACATCATGCAATTTTATAAAGATAGACACCAATTTCAGACCAGTGAGATAACTAATTATTTTGTTATTAATAGTTAAAATCGTTGGATTAGCCCCGCCCCCTAAATAGCTGCTAGGTTTCCCATCCGCTCTAATGACGTCACGATATAGTACAACCACGACATGTCTCGAAACGGCGAAAGCAGGTGACGCGCCGAGTATAAATTCTGAAAAATGGCTCCAAGCAAACAATTACAAATATTGCATTGTACCACGTTGCAATAGTTCTACTTTAAACACACCAAATAAATTACTTTTCAGTGTATCGAAAGGAAAAAAAAGACAAGTTTGGTGCAAAGCTATTAAAGTATCGTAAAAAATGATAAGGGTGTAGCATTATTTACATTTCTTCCTCAAAAATATTCAAGAAAATATTTTAGAGGTTAATAATAAAAAAGAATTTTTTTTTAAATTTTATTTTCCTAAAAACTTATAATTCAAGGTCATATACCATTCATTCCATTCCCTCTATGGGATCAACTCATTAAATGAAAATTTTCAAAACAGTTCAGACTTTTACATATAAACAAATATAAGTAAAAATGAACCAGAATAAATAAAGAAAAATGAATTTACTTCATAAGTTATTGAAAAAAAAGTAATATCGACATTTCTTTTTTTATTCCCCAATTTTATTTCATTATGCTGAAGGGTTTTGAGATAAAAAAATAATTAATTAAATTTATCTAGAAGAAAAAATTATAAAAGTTAAAATAAAAAATGATAGGGATTTAGCATTATTTACATTTCTTCCAACAAAAAAATTCAAGAAAATATTTTAAAAGTTAATAATAAAGAAGAATTTTTAAAAAAATTTCACACCCCTGATTTCTGCACTAAAGAAATCTGGATTCTTTTCAAAAAAGGAAAATAAAGAAAAGAAATGTATCTTCGGTAGATTGTCTAATTGACCTTTAACAAAATCTTTCTTCACTTGCATTGTACTAAAAAGTTAATACAATTTTCTCAAATAAATGCAATTCAAATTAAAACGCCTTCATAAACAATAACACTTTTCTCGATAGAAAGCTTTGGTTTAACTCCTCCCGTTTGCTGAGTTACTATACTTTGACGTCATAAGCAAACCCCGCTTCATTTTGTGTCACGTGAAGTTAGTTTCGTTTTGGGCTAATTTTAAGTTATAATTTTTCGAAATTCGGGTCAGTTTTTTAAATTCTGGATTGATTTTAGAGAGTTTTAAGACATAGACTATTTAAAATAATCAACATTCTGCGATTACTCAACGCATGCTGGTTCCTCATTGATTTTTGGAACTATTATGTGTTTGCTACTGCTTTTTCATGTTGTCCTCTATATGAACATTGGTAAAGATATATATACACATTTATATGTGGATATATGCATATACTTATGGGAAACTTATACATATACTTATACATATACTTATACATATACTTATATATATGGAAAACATCACACCTGTCCAGTTTTGGAGAAATCAAAAATTAAAAAAACACAGAATAGTTCTTTAATTTTATAAATAAAAAAAAACTATTTTTTCTTCCCTCTATTAAATATCTGCCAAAATATTTATAAAAAAAATACTTTGTAGCTTGTTGATATATAACTATCAGTATAACGATTAGAAGGAAATAAAGCCATACACACCGAGATGGCGAACTTGGCTACATGCTCACTTTAACTGATAAGTAATTTATTTTCATATAGGATTTTTATTTATTTTAAAGCATATTTTTATATAGATTAATCGTGCGCAACTTTTAGTATTTGTAGTTTGCTGCAAAATTTGCTTCAAAGAAATTTAATGCATACTGAATACATGCTAATTGATAGAATTGTTTGATTTTCAACTTGATCTTTCTCGACTTATAAAATTTTCATTACAATTTACTTGCTTGCAATTTTTATTGACTTAAGTATTACTGATGTATTTAAAAAATATTTATTTTATTATGATATTTAAGCAAAATTAATTTCTTAACTATAAAAAAATCAATTACAATACTTTGAAAAGAAAAAGAAAACAAAAATACTTCAAAATATTGAGCCCTGAGTTCATTCATTTATCTTTTTTTTTGTTGCTTTCTTTAAGGAATTTTGAACTTCTTTTGAGGACATATTTTTTACTTATTGGAAGAATTAGTTTTCCAAATTTCTGCAGCGGGTTCCTCAGAATTTTTGAATGTTTCCTTAAAAGCACGAATATTTTTTTAAAAATCTTCAATTTGTTGTAAATCTTCAAAAGATTGAATAGATCGGGCACCCCTGGATATCTCTTTACAAAATTGTTCTAAAGCTAAATTTTTTTTCTCGTTAATGTCCTTCCTGTTTTAAAATAATATTTTTTTCAGTATTCTTAGAAATTTATTCCTCATTAACCTCAATAACCAACAGCTTTCCCTCAGATGTACTAGGGCAAATATCAGCTTTGATGTTTTTACGCACGATTTTAAATAATTGGCAAACAAAGTGAATGTTTTTGCATACTACGTATCTTAAAGTCTACACAGCTGCAACACATAGTATAAACGCTTATCTTACAATCAGTGTATGCAAGTAATGCTATTACACCCTTTCTCTGTTCTCTTTTTCCTCATCATACGTAAAAAAAATCCCTCTTGTACTTTAGTTACAATACATTGTCCATCTTTTATCTGTATAGCTGAATAACTATTGGTATCCATTTTTGTACTTTCCAACCATTTAATTCTCAGTAATATACCTAGTGATGGGCATCATTCACAGAAATTTTATTCATGACTAAATTTAGTCAGAATAACTTTATTCTGAATGATTATTCATATGCAAATTTAGTCATTATTCATCATTCATTATGCAAAGCCATGCAAATTTTTGAGTAATGATTGATGAATAAATTCATTAGTCATGACTAATTTCTCTGACTAAAATTTAATCTGATGTTTTTAAAGATAAAAATGTTTACACTCTGTTTCCTTTTTTTAAATCTTAACTAATTTTATATTGTGTCTGAAATATTTTTTCATATCTCTTCATGTATTTTTAAAGAAGTTGAGGAAAGAAAATCAAAATAAAATCTAGAAAAGAGCCTAATGAAATTAAAGATTTATCATAGTACAGAACTTCTTTAAAATAAAAATATTAATGGAATTTCAATTCTTTTTAAAAAATTTTAAATGTTTATTTCAATTTGTATGAGATTTCATTCGATAAAGTATATTTCTGTTCATTTTAATCTGGTCTGTTCTTTAAAATCTAACCTTTAGTTTATATTCTGATTTAATGGATTATATTTCTGTTTATTGATTACTCACGGATATTCGTAACAAAAATAGACATAAATTATTCTTCAAAATTTTACCTATATCCTACAAAAAAAATTGCAAAAAATGCATAGAGCAATAAATATAGTCTATATAAAATTAACTAAAACGCTAAATTTCATAAAAATGGAAGGGCGGGAGTTATTTAAATTTATAAACATTTTTGTATAAGCCTCTGTTTTCATTTGATGAATTTTATTTTTGTATATATTCTAATCTCTATGAATGGATAATCGTGACTATTCTGCAAAAAAAAAAAAAATTAGTCCTTAAAATTTAATTTTTTATGCAATTTACAGATATATTTAATTTCATAAAAATGCTAAATTAAACGTTATTTCTGCCTTCCTATCATCCAGAAGAAGTTATAAATACCTATTATTGTACTGCCATCTGCTAATAATGTAGAGAACCACCAACAGGAATAAGGTGAATTAAACATGAAGATGGTGAACGGTGGTTCCACCGTCATAAAGCCCAAAAGTTATGGTGCAACTATTGAGGAACCTGCATGCTTTTGTGTGTGTGTTTTAAAATGAAACATCATGCAATTTTATAAAGATAGACACCAATTTCAGACCAGTGAGATAACTAATTATTTTGTTATTAATAGTTAAAATCGTTGGATTAGCCCCGCCCCCTAAATAGCTGCTAGGTTTCCCATCCGCTCTAATGACGTCACGATATAGTACAACCACGACATGTCTCGAAACGGCGAAAGCAGGTGACGCGCCGAGTATAAATTCTGAAAAATGGCTCCAAGCAAACAATTACAAATATTGCATTGTACCACGTTGCAATAGTTCTACTTTAAACACACCAAATAAATTACTTTTCAGTGTATCGAAAGGAAAAAAAAGACAAGTTTGGTGCAAAGCTATTAAAGTATCGTAAAAAATGATAAGGGTGTAGCATTATTTACATTTCTTCCTCAAAAATATTCAAGAAAATATTTTAGAGGTTAATAATAAAAAAGAATTTTTTTTTAAATTTTATTTTCCTAAAAACTTATAATTCAAGGTCATATACCATTCATTCCATTCCCTCTATGGGATCAACTCATTAAATGAAAATTTTCAAAACAGTTCAGACTTTTACATATAAACAAATATAAGTAAAAATGAACCAGAATAAATAAAGAAAAATGAATTTACTTCATAAGTTATTGAAAAAAAAGTAATATCGACATTTCTTTTTTTATTCCCCAATTTTATTTCATTATGCTGAAGGGTTTTGAGATAAAAAAATAATTAATTAAATTTATCTAGAAGAAAAAATTATAAAAGTTAAAATAAAAAATGATAGGGATTTAGCATTATTTACATTTCTTCCAACAAAAAAATTCAAGAAAATATTTTAAAAGTTAATAATAAAGAAGAATTTTTAAAAAAATTTCACACCCCTGATTTCTGCACTAAAGAAATCTGGATTCTTTTCAAAAAAGGAAAATAAAGAAAAGAAATGTATCTTCGGTAGATTGTCTAATTGACCTTTAACAAAATCTTTCTTCACTTGCATTGTACTAAAAAGTTAATACAATTTTCTCAAATAAATGCAATTCAAATTAAAACGCCTTCATAAACAATAACACTTTTCTCGATAGAAAGCTTTGGTTTAACTCCTCCCGTTTGCTGAGTTACTATACTTTGACGTCATAAGCAAACCCCGCTTCATTTTGTGTCACGTGAAGTTAGTTTCGTTTTGGGCTAATTTTAAGTTATAATTTTTCGAAATTCGGGTCAGTTTTTTAAATTCCGGATTGATTTTAGAGAGTTTTAAGACATAGACTATTTAAAATAATCAACATTCTGCGATTACTCAACGCATGCTGGTTCCTCATTGATTTTTGGAACTATTATGTGTTTGCTACTGCTTTTTCATGTTGTCCTCTATATGAACATTGGTAAAGATATATATACACATTTATATGTGGATATATGCATATACTTATGGGAAACTTATACATATACTTATACATATACTTATACATATACTTATATATATGGAAAACATCACACCTGTCCAGTTTTGGAGAAATCAAAAATTAAAAAAACACAGAATAGTTCTTTAATTTTATAAATAAAAAAAAACTATTTTTTCTTCCCTCTATTAAATATCTGCCAAAATATTTATAAAAAAAATACTTTGTAGCTTGTTGATATATAACTATCAGTATAACGATTAGAAGGAAATAAAGCCATACACACCGAGATGGCGAACTTGGCTACATGCTCACTTTAACTGATAAGTAATTTATTTTCATATAGGATTTTTATTTATTTTAAAGCATATTTTTATATAGATTAATCGTGCGCAACTTTTAGTATTTGTAGTTTGCTGCAAAATTTGCTTCAAAGAAATTTAATGCATACTGAATACATGCTAATTGATAGAATTGTTTGATTTTCAACTTGATCTTTCTCGACTTATAAAATTTTCATTACAATTTACTTGCTTGCAATTTTTATTGACTTAAGTATTACTGATGTATTTAAAAAATATTTATTTTATTATGATATTTAAGCAAAATTAATTTCTTAACTATAAAAAAATCAATTACAATACTTTGAAAAGAAAAAGAAAACAAAAATACTTCAAAATATTGAGCCCTGAGTTCATTCATTTATCTTTTTTTTTGTTGCTTTCTTTAAGGAATTTTGAACTTCTTTTGAGGACATATTTTTTACTTATTGGAAGAATTAGTTTTCCAAATTTCTGCAGCGGGTTCCTCAGAATTTTTGAATGTTTCCTTAAAAGCACGAATATTTTTTTAAAAATCTTCAATTTGTTGTAAATCTTCAAAAGATTGAATAGATCGGGCACCCCTGGATATCTCTTTACAAAATTGTTCTAAAGCTAAATTTTTTTTCTCGTTAATGTCCTTCCTGTTTTAAAATAATATTTTTTTCAGTATTCTTAGAAATTTATTCCTCATTAACCTCAATAACCAACAGCTTTCCCTCAGATGTACTAGGGCAAATATCAGCTTTGATGTTTTTACGCACGATTTTAAATAATTGGCAAACAAAGTGAATGTTTTTGCATACTACGTATCTTAAAGTCTACACAGCTGCAACACATAGTATAAACGCTTATCTTACAATCAGTGTATGCAAGTAATGCTATTACACCCTTTCTCTGTTCTCTTTTTCCTCATCATACGTAAAAAAAATCCCTCTTGTACTTTAGTTACAATACATTGTCCATCTTTTATCTGTATAGCTGAATAACTATTGGTATCCATTTTTGTACTTTCCAACCATTTAATTCTCAGTAATATACCTAGTGATGGGCATCATTCACAGAAATTTTATTCATGACTAAATTTAGTCAGAATAACTTTATTCTGAATGATTATTCATATGCAAATTTAGTCATTATTCATCATTCATTATGCAAAGCCATGCAAATTTTTGAGTAATGATTGATGAATAAATTCATTAGTCATGACTAATTTCTCTGACTAAAATTTTGAACAACCAGCGAGAAATGAAAGCATTGTGTTTTCTTCTTTACAAGTTGCGCGTCGATTACAGTAATCGATTACAAATGTAACTAATTATAGATAATGATTGCTTTGTAATTATTTACTTGCAATGGTCGTGATTACAAGTAATTACAGTAGCAAATAATTATTATTTCTCATTACAAGCAGTTATGAGTATTTATAATCATAGCAAAAAGTGATTACAGATAATCAGAATTACAAATAATCAAGCCCTGGGATTGCAAATGATTGTAACTACTTGTCATCATAAAGTAAGATTACAAGAAATCATAACTACAAGTTATCTTTATCTAACAGTTACTGGTAATCTTAAATTTAAGTAATGGTGATGTATATGATTACAACACGATTCCATGTAATCATAATTTCAAGTGGGCTTGCTTACTATATGTAATAGGGATTGTAGGTAATTGAATACTTTTAAAACCATGAATAAACTGTATATGTAAATGAATTGTTTAGTTGACTATTGTTTGGTTTATTAAATGAAAACCTTTAAATATAGAATTACATACGAAAATACGTACATAAATGCGCACATAAATACACGAATAAGATTATATTGTAACTACTTGTAATCACAATAAGAAACGATTACGAGTGATTACGATTGAGTAATAAAAATAAATGATTACATTCAATCATGATTGCAAGCAATTGTGAGTACACGTAATTAAAATATACGATTACAAATAATTATGATTGCATACTCTATGCTTATTCAGTTTGGATGTGTTAAAATATTTTTCTGTAGGTAGAATGAACATACATTTAAAAATACAATTAATTAATGTACGATATGTATTTAAGTTCGTATGTATGTAAGCGCACATATGTAAGTGTAGCATACGTACAATCTCTTATGCATGGTTATATTTTAAACTCATTCAATATTTGTACGTATGAATATAAGATATATGTATGAATGTACAGATTTAAATACAACGTACGTATGTATGCACAAGCGTTATTTGTACATTCATTATATGTACATAATTTTACATATAATATACATGTAAATAAGTATGTAACTTTGTATGTACATATATGGAGACAATACATATATATATATAAACATATAAGTGTATTTATACATGCAAGTACATTCATAGTATAAATGAAGGTACGTACGAACATTGTACGTGCACGTAAGAGCTTTTTTACTTATAATATATCTGTGCATATTTATGCATATAAAATTCATGTTCAGACATATATTTTTTGTGCGTGTATTGTATGTTCATATGCATGTACGCATATGTATGTACATACATCATCAAAACATGTGTATGTAATGTATAAGTGTACTTATATATACACAAAAATGCTTGTATGATCTTAAATTATACATATGTATATACAATGTATGCATGTACATATATTGTATAGTATATGTATGTATGTATATAATATATGTGTGCATGTACAAGAAATATAGTTGTTTATAATGTATATGTACATACATTATGTGTATGTAAGTCAAACTCTTTATCCATGGAGGCTACGTCTTTTCATGGACCGAGATGCAAAACATTGTTGGCTCTTATTCGCGTTATATAGGGAATTTAACCATAAAATTGAGACAAGTATAAATATTTATTTTTATATTATTTTAACTTAATTATGTAACATTGTTGTTTTATAAGTTCTAATATTTAGTTGAGCTAAAAAGTAGTTTGCATTTGTACAATATATATATATATATATATATATATATATATATATATATATATATATATATATATATATATATATATATATATATATATATATATATATATATATATATATATATATATATATATACAGTACCGCTCAAAAGTATCAGTACACCTAGAAACTTATAAAAAAATGGCAAAATTCAAAGTGTCATAACTTCTTTAAAAATGATCAAAAATGCTTCTGCTTTAGCTCATTTTGAAGCTTAAAATCTCTACTTTTATGTACTCTAAATGTTTTTAATTGATATGTTTTGCAACTATGCACAATTACACTCTAAACAATCATAGAAAATTGTATTAATTTTTTGAGAAGTTTGACGCGATGTACGGGCACAAAGGGGTTAGATATTGTTAATTTTTATTATACCATTGAAAAATTTGGACTTTTAGCTTTCATACACTTTTGTTTTCAAATTTTTTCTGAGAAAAATACGAAAAAATAAATTTCAAAATATTAAATTGTAAACGTTGATTCTTATTTCATTATTATATTTTCCAAAAAAAAAATTTAAATTGTTATAATAAATTATGAAATAATATTATCGAGAAATATTAAATTTTAATTTATTTTAATTAAAAAATTTTCATATCATATTATAATTACACTAAAATTCATTATAATTGCTGAAAAATCATTAAGTTCTGAAAAAAAAACCCTTTTTTTTATTTGACAATAACTTTGTCAAAAAACATGCTTTTTTGGAATTTTTTTTCTTTAAATGAAAGCTAAAAGTAGTAGACTTAAAAGTAGAGATTTTAAGCTTCAAAATGAGCTAAAGCAGAAGCATTTTTGATTATTTTTAAAGAAGTTATGACTCTTTGAATTTTGCCATTTTTTTGTAAGTTTCTAGGTGCACTGATACTTTTGTGCGGTACTGTATGTAAAATATGGCAGTCGAGCCGAGCAGGAAAACAGACACAGGATTTTAATGAAAGCAAAATATGTTTATTTGATCATTTTCAAATGGATGACGAGCGAAAAGTTTAATCCATCGCCGATCAGTCTTTCTGTTAGGGAAAATCTTGTCTCTATTTAGGGAAAAGAGGGAAAAGCATTATTGCGGTCAATAAATATTTTTTGCTGTTCTCTTAAATGAATTGGAACCATTTCTCCCTAAATTTAGCTTTCCTTAACATAGCTTTCTTTTGATTAATACCTATTATCGAAATTTATTAATCATTGGCATAAATAGTAGAAGAGTGAATTTCAACGCTTTTTCAAAATAATTTTGCGATTTTTTTTGCCATAAGTTTCACCTTTTAAAAAATAGCTTATTTTATTTAGTTCAATTTGAATGCATTATTGAAATTAAACATTATCGGTGACAATACTACTATTACGATTCCCTGGCTTAACAGTCAATAGAGGACCAGAGTGTGTCACCTGGTAGCTGTCTATACTTCACAAATCCGGGCTCAAAACATTAAGTTCCTAATTTTTAGCTTTCTTTATTCCTCCTCAACTTCTTCCAACTGCCTTTACCTTGGACTTCTACGTGATCTAGAGCTTCCAGATTTTGACTCAAAGACCTGCCTCACAACTCTGTTCGTTTTTTTTTTGGTTCACTGTTCATCCAATGATTGTGATCAAATTACTTTTTTCTGTATATATCAGTGACTATATCAATGTCTTTATACTTTTTCAAAATCTCCAAATTGTCAATGAAAACATATACAGTAAAATATCTTTTTTTCTCTCTAATTTAGTTGTCTTATTCACTAATGCATTCTCTCATTTTATGATAAAAGTCCTAACCCTTTGCAGTTGTATCGTAGCTTTCAGGCACCAATTATTTTTGCAAGGATGCTGACAGCTCCACTTCGAGGAGATATTTTATGAAGTGGTAAAGAATTTAAACCCAAGACCTGCATAATTTTGCTGACATGAAAGTTGCATAATTTCAATAATTGTCATTGATGATGATTGTGATTTTTAGAGTTATGTCACACATGCATATAACGTTGTATAAAAGCAAGTTAAAATTTATCAAAGATGCTATTATGTTGTTTTTACAATTAAATTGCGTTCAGTTCGTTTGTAAATTACAATTAAACAAATGTACGATTAAAACAGGGAAAACTTGACATGGTCAGGGAATTTTATTTTAGCTCGAAAAATCAGGGAATAGTCAGGGCAAGTTGCAATTTTTTTCACAAAATCCTGGAGAATTCCTATTTTATACCTGGAAAATAATCAGTCCTTAGTTGCCTATAAAATTGTCAGTAACAGTTTTTAGTTACTGATATATTTAATGAATCCTAATTTAATGATATATTTTTTTTACACAGAAATTCTAATATTTGCTATTACAAATAAAATAATCAAATTTTGCTGATGAAAAATTGAATGATATAGATAAAATATGGTCCTGATTTTAGTTGTACTTAACGGAATATCTGGAAAAGTTAGGGAATTTTTTCTGAAAATGAGTGGGTACCCTGTTAAAAACGCTACGATCTTGCCTTTCACCAATATCTGAAAACATTTTTTTAAGTATATTTCAGCAAACCTTTTATAAATAAAGTAATAACTAGAAAAGTCACCATCCAAATAAAATGGAATGTAGAAGAATTATCAAAGTTTTGTTTCCAAGAACTAGGCTGCACAGGATTGAGTACGTTTTAACGTACTAATAAAGTAACTTTAATTACTATTTGAATACCTAAATAAAATGAAAAATTACGTAAACTGTTAATAATAAAATTTTTCATTACAAAAAGTTAAAGATCCTTAAAATTTTGTACTTAAGTCTGTCACAAAGCTTTCAATCTCTAAAGAGTATTATCTTGCAATTATATTCAGAATATTGTTAAATACAGATGGAAGCTTTCCCTTTTTTATCAACTATCACTATTTAGTTATAAAATTTAAAAAAAAAGTTATTAATTACCGAACAAACCATTGATGAAATTTAAAAGAAATGAATGCTGATAAATTATTTCTATTATACATGCTAAAAACATTTTTCTTTTCATCTTGTTTATGATAAGCATTAAAAGATTCGGTGAATTGTCGAAAAAGGATTCATTTGAGTCAAATGTGATTTAAATGACATTCAAGTAAACGAAATAAATACTGATATTATGATTAAAATATATTCAAATAAATGATGCTATTTATGAATGAAAAATGATTGAAATTCATACAAATTCAAGTTAAAAAGACCCAATCAAGTGATGCATGTAATCAATCAAAAACGATTGAAAATCCCTCAAGTTTGAGCGAAAACGATCCACTCGAGTTATACAGATAATCAATCAAAAACGATTGAAAATCCCTCAAGTTTGAGAGAAAACGATCCACTCGAGTGATACAGATAATCAATCAAAATAGATTGAAAATCCCTCAAGTTTGAGAGAAAACGATCCACTCGAGTGATACAGATAATCAATCAAAAGCGATTGAAAATCCCTCAAGTTTGAGAGAAAACGATTCACTCGAGTGATACAGATAATCAATCAAAATAGATTGAAAATCACTCAAGTTAGAGCGAAAACGATCCACTCGAGTAATACAGATAATCAATCAAAATCGATTGAAAATCCCTCAAGTTTGAGAGAAAACGATCCACTCGAGTGATACAGATAATCAATCAAAAGCGATTGAAAATCCCTCAAGTTTGAGAGAAAACGATCCACTCGAGTGATACAGATAATCAATCAAAATAGATTGAAAATCACTCAAGTTAGAGCGAAAACGATCCACTCGAGTGATACAGATAATCAATCAAAATCGATTGAAAATCCCTCAAGTTTGAGAGAAAACGATCCACTCGAGTGATACAGATAATCAATCAAAAGCGATTGAAAATCCCTCAAGTTTGAGAGAAAACGATCCACTCGAGTGATACAGATAATCAATCAAAATAGATTGAAAATCACTCAAGTTTGAGTGAAAACGATCCACTCGAGTGATACAGATAATCAATCAAAATAGATTGAAAATCACTCAAGTTAGAGCGAAAACGATCCACTCGAGTGATACAGATAATCAATCAAAATCGATTGAAAATCCCTCAAGTTTGAGAGAAAACGATCCACTCGAGTGATACAGATAATCAATCAAAAGCGATTGAAAATCCCTCAAGTTTGAGAGAAAACGATCCACTCGAGTGATACAGATAATCAATCAAAATAGATTGAAAATCACTCAAGTTTGAGTGAAAACGATCCACTCGAGTGATACAGATAATAAATCAAAATAGATTGAAAATCACTCAAGTTAGAGCGAAAACGATCCACTCGAGTGATACAGATAATCAATCAAAATAGATTGAAAATCACTCAAGTTAGAGCGAAAACGATCCACTCGAGTGATACAGATAATCAATCAAAAACGATTGAAAATCACTCAAGTTTGAATGAAATTTTTTCAATGAAATTTGAGTGATTTCATTTCACTCTTTCACTTAAATCAATTTCACTGAAGATGAGAAAGCTCCTTTTTTATAGATGAAAGAGTGAAATTTCCCACAAGTTGAGTTATTTTCACTCGTTTATTTTAAGTGAGTACATATAAGTTATATTAAAGATGAAAAGAAAAGTGTGCAGAAGAAAAGTCATTTTTTGACAATTTAGTTTTCCATTTTCCAGGCTTTTGCTAGTTTCGCTTCTCTCCTCTAAACCATTCTACAAGTAAGGGTTGAGGGGGGAATTGCTTCAAGTTTCATGTTTAACATTACTTAAGACCAGTGAATAAGCATATTAGCAATGAGTAAGTATATTAACAGCAGTTAATTCATTTATGTTAAAAAAGTCAACTACAACAATTTTTTTATTTTTGAAAATAATTTTTAACGAAACTGCGACATAAGGAAATAGCTTCAAAATATCATTTAAATGTGTGCAGTTAAAATAAACAGACTACCCTAAGTAATTTTTGTTCAGAATTTGAACTTACTATACTATTATCGATACTCAAAAATCCGCTATCACTTGATCAGTACTTTAACTAACTGTCTTTCTATCGGCACTTGAACACAATATTATTTTATCAATCTTAGAAACCATGAATCGTTTTAATAAATGAAATTTTGGTTCAAAACTTGAACACACTATATCTTTATCACTACTCAAACTTCCTCTCTTTTTATCGATATTCGTTCCCACTATCATTTTATCAATTTCAAAACATCTCTGTTTCATTTAATAATGGAACCCACTATCTTTTGCATCTGAATTCAAACATGCTACCATTAGATAAGTTTTCGAACCTACTTATCATTACTCTATTGAACTCTCTTTTGACCAATACTCTAGTTCAGTGGTCGGCAAACTTATTAGCCAAAGGGCCAAATATGAACATTACAACAATTTTAAAAAAAATTGGGAGCCAAATCTACTTGTTTAGTAAAATTTTATGACACTAAATAAGTTGTACGCTAAATAAAACTAAATTTCATACTTGATAAATATTTATTAATGCGAACAATGTGCTTGCATCTCCTTGGAAATTTTGAGTAAGTCAGGTTTGTATGTTGTTGTTTTTAATTTTAAGCATGATTCCAAGTTCTGATCAATAAGACGACTTCTCAGTTTACTTTTGATAATGTTCATGCTTGAAAAAGATTGTCCGCATATATATGTCGTAGAACCGAAAAGGGAAAGAACAGCAAATGCGAGCTTTTTCAACTAATCGTAAAAGTCAGAAATACTATTCCAAGCATTGAAAATGATCATGTCTTCCTTCTCCAGGTCATTCAAAGCAGACCACTTGTGTTGTTAACTAAGATCAAATTCTTTCTTCTCCAATATTTCCAATTCAACACAAAGACGTTATTAGAGCGAATTTAGAGCGCCATATCTCCTTGCTTTTTAAATCCAGCAATTGTATTTCAAAGCTACCAATGTCAATTTCAAAGGGAGAAAATTTCAACTCGGTTATCGTAGAAATAAGGGGATTTTCGACAAATGCTAAAGTTGCTCTGCTGTTTTTAAATTCCTGAAATCTGCAGAGAAATTCTTCCCTCATATTTAAAATTATTGTTTTAAAATGGTGTTTATCAATAGAGGAATTATTTTCTTGGCGAAGCTTCAGCAGGCTCGGAAAGTGATACAATGTTTCTCTTTCAAAATCCTGAGCAAATATGGATAATTTGTTTTCGAATGCTATTACTTCTTCTACCATCGAAAAAATTAAGTTTTCTTTCCCGAGTAGTTTACGATTAAGATGATTTAGATGAGACGTAACGCCTACCATGAAATAAAAGTTTTGGATAAACTGATCGCCTGTTAGTTCTAGGTAGTGAACGCCCTTCTCAAGGAAAAATACTTTAATTTCCGGAAAAAGGGACTCGAAACGTTTTAAAATGTTCCCTCTTGATAACCACCGTACCTTGTTATGAAGCAGAAGATCAGTGTACCCACTCTCTTATTCAAATAAAAATTCTTTGAATTGGCGATGATTAAGAGCTTTAGCTAAAATATAGTTGATAATGGTAATCACTAATTCCATAACTTTACAAATTTCATCTGGAAATGTTTGCGCACAAAGCGCTTCTTGGTGAATGATATAATGGTAAACAAGTATCTCGTGATTATACATGTTCTCGATTTATAGAAGAATTTTAATTTATCAAAATAAGATGTAATTTTTTTCTTACCAAGTTTTTTTTTTTTTTAAATGAAAATATTATTGCGCCTTCCGTTGATATAGTGCCAGAGCCGCACTTAAGGAGCCAAAGAGCCACATGCAGCTCTGGAGCCGCACTTTGCTGACCACTGCTCTAGTAAACTATTATTTTAAATTTTCGAATTCATTCTCTATTGTTCAGTACTCGAACTCCCTATAATTTGAACACTTTTTGAACAGAATCTCTTTTCTTCAATACTCGAATATTGTTCTTTTTATCGGTGCTTGTATCCGCTAACGTTTTATCAGTATTTAAATCCACTATATTTTCATGTTTACTTGAATTTACTGCAATCTGATCTGTTTTAAAATCTACTACTATTTTTTATTTTCCAAAAAAAATGCATCGTCACAAATTTCAATTACACTAAATGAGTTTCCATTACTTTTAAACTTATAAATCATTTCTCCATGTCATCATTGTTCAATATTTCCATATGTGTGATAACAAATCACGCATGACTCTGAATTGTTATCAGTTCTTTTTTATTATGTGCAAAGTAACGAAAGATATAATCTCACTCATATCTGAAATAGGATTCACATAAAAATATTTTATTATGTGTCAAATAGAAATAATAACAAAAAAAATGCAATATACACAGTAAACTAAAAATAAAACTCCCAAATAACTTTTGTTCTAATGATCGGATTTCCATGTAATAAGTGCCAACTTGAATAGTTCAAAAGGTCGAACCCAAATGTTCTAATTAATTAGTGATAAAATTAAAAAATTCAGGCATAAGAAAGTATTTTTATGAATAAATTTATCCCTTTTGAAGTAGATTTTTTGATAACAAATATATGGGGGGGGGGGAGACAGGATCTATAATTTACCAAAAAATGGCTAAATTCTTAATCTATAATGTTTTTAATATTCCCAATTCCTATCTATTTATTCCTATCTATTCTTATCCTATGTAGACGGACCTCATATATCTGAAGGCTTCTATACTATGAGAGCTGAACTATCCGCCATGTTGGAGCAGACAATTTCGCAAGTTAACGTTATGTTAGTATTACCATAAGAGTTTGAGGACTATTTGGATACCTAAAATTATTCATATGGGTGGTTGTGAGGCGGTAAATTGTACAAATTGTTCAAACAAGAGCTTTCGAATGTTTAGATTTCCTCCAAATTTGAAAAGAAAGAAGAAATGGATAATAAATTGCAGATGATATAACTGGCAGTGAAACTCGTTTATGAGATTTAAATGCTATTTATTTACAACTTATTAGATTTATTTACTGATATATGTAATATATAAACGATATTAAGTTGTTAGATTTTTTATTTTTTTAAGGCTTGCTTTTGTCTATTTAAAAAAAATAATAAGTGAATAACTTTCAGTGTTACTTGAATTGTACACTTTTAACTATGTACCAAATATAGGAATTTTCATTAGAAATTGCGTTTATTAAGCATTAATTTATTTAAAACATGATGCCGTCCCTGCCAAAAAAGTGACTTTTTCCATAATTGAAGGGACGAGACGTAGGGGACGACCACCTACAAGATGGATAGACGACGTTGAAAAGAACCTCAAGCTATTGGGAGTCAACCGATGGCGGGCCGTCGCACCAGACAGGGCCAGACGGAGGAAAATCTGCGAGTCAGCCTTGGCTTGTGAAAGGCTGTTGCACTTATGAAGAAGAAGAAGAAGAGATTGGCAGAATAAGTATTCGCCAAACTTAATTTGGAATCGCCAAGTTTTGTATTCACTTTTAAGTATTTCTTTTTGTTGAAAACAAGTATTTAACTGTATTTTGTTGTATTCCTTTTTATTTCACTAAGATCAAGTAGTTACTTTCTTAATCTTGGCTAATTTAACTTTGTTTTTTAGTTATTTATGGTAATATATCCCCTAAAGTTCAAACGATTTGTTTACATTTATCATAAGAAATCAATTTAATATACGATGATTCGTATATTTTTGGATCTACCAATGTTTTTTTTTCCTCTGAACTTTTTGTGTTAAATTGCTGAAATAATATTTCTGTGTTAGAAAATTTCAAGGGTGTATGTTTAAAAATTGTGAACTCTTAAGTTTTTTTAATGTGATTCAATTTAAACTGGCTTAGCTGATAGTGGAAACAGAGTATAATAATGAATTTAAGATGTATGACAAAGCTGGCTGAAAGTTTAATCCAACTTGTCCATGAAATATCTGCATTGAATTTAATATTATTTGGGGGGAAATCTACTAAATAAAGGAAATTAATAAAATGTAAGTAGTAGATGTTACAAATTAAGTAGATAGGTTTTTAAACGACCTGTCACAATCAAGTGCTATCTGTCATATACTTCATCCGAACACATGTTCAACAATTCGAACATAAATTCAATTAACTTAATGGAAAAGCAGGTGCAAGTATTCTTCTGTTACCAGCGAAAGTCAAAAAAGTGATTGTTCTGCCAAAATTGAAACTTGAAAAAATATGCAATTATACGAAATCTCTTCATGTGTTTTTTTTTCTTCTTTTTTTTAACAAAGAAGACTTTCAGGTAAGAGTATTTTATCTCAGATATATATCAAAAAATATAATAAAATAAATAAAAAAAACATGACGTTGTTATAAAAAATTTTCATTCGGTTTTATTAATGTTGGTTAATAACATCTGCGTTGAAACACATTTCATTTACTGGTCTTCAGCTTAAGTCAGTAAATTGTTTCAGTTATTGTTGTCAGTAAAAGTTTTCTGTCTATATTTATAATTATAAATACATTTCAAAATTATACAACAGGTAATATAATTGTTTTATTACTTTTTCTAAATTTTATTTGCAATGTTCATAGGAATGTGGAGTCATCTTCTTTTAACTATGCTTAAAAAACAAACATTCACTAAGCTGTATTTCAAAAATCAATATTCTGATATGAATCGAATCTATCATGGGATATTCGAAAGTTCAAGTCTATAATTTTTCTGTGTACATTCCTAATTGAATATATTTTAAAAAGTATGCAATCTTAGAAAAGAGCAGAATAATTTCCTTAATTTTTTTTCTTTGTAACTTTTATTAAAATGAGGAGCCATGTTCATTTAATTCTGATAAGAAAACAAACTTTCACTAACTAAATTTCGAAGATGAATGTTCTGATCTATTTCGAAACTAATTTAGCGTGTATTCATAAGTTCAAGCCTTTAAGTAGGGTAAGTTTTCCGTCTACATTCATAATTAAATCTGCACTCAAAAAGTATGCAATTTTAGATGGTAGAATATTTTTTTTCTTTATTTTTTTAAAATTACATTTGCAAATTTCATAAGACTGCGGACCCATCTTCATTTAATTATGCTACAGAAACAAACTATGAGTGCTCTGATCTATTTTGAAACTAATTTGGCATGTGTTCGTAAGTTTAATCCTGCAGGTTGCGCTAGTTTTCCGTTTGCATACAAAATTATATATGTAGTTAAAAAATATGCAATTTCAGAAGGTACATAATTTTTTTCTTAAAATTTTTCAATTTGTAACTTTTTAAAAATGTTGAGCTAATTAATTATGCTACATTTATGTAGGCATTTAAAAAGTATGAAATCTTAGATGGTAGTAAATGTTTTTTTATTAATTTTTATTATACGTAACTTTTGCAAAATGGCGAAACCATCTTCATTTAATTATGCCGAAAAAGAAACGAATTTTCTATGAGCTATATTTCATTAATGGAGGCGCTGTTTTGTTTAGAAAATAAATTGACGTGTATTTGTAAGTACAAGCGTATAAATTGTGCATGTTTCTATTTTAGAAAAAATGAAGCAAAGAATGATTGTTAAATTTTTACTTCTGGCTGTCTTGTGCCTAACCTTCGTGTCATCGGAAGAGGATGATATTAAAATCACCCCTAATCGTAAGTATAGAAACCGAAAATATGGCCCAATGTTACCCTATGTAATAAAGTTTAAGGACTAACTTTGCTCAATGTGATCGCGAATAACGTTATCAGTCACTTATTGCAATCAAAATCTTTCAATTCGAATTTTCTCTATTCATTAGCATGCTAAAATTATCGCTTTCTGTCATCAACACGTTATTAAATGTTAGTGGTTTTTTAAATCTATATTATACAAAACGCTAATACGTACGTATGTATCAATAAAACCGATGATATTTCTTTTCTCGCGCTGGCAACAGTTTTCATTTTTAATTGATTGGATTCGGCGCGCAAGAGCACGTAGTGAGCATCATATGTCTAATCGGGTGAATTCTCACCGAATTATCAAAAAAATTCTCACAAAATTATCTTCATCGAAGTCGATGCTTTACATTCGACGTTCAGTACTATTTCATATTGTTTTACAACACATGGTTTTAGCCCTCTGGTGGGAAATACTTTAAAACAAAACTTACAACAGTTACTTTTCTCAACAACTGAAATTTAGAATAGTGTGATTACGAAAAATATGTGAACTGTTTGCGATTTCAAATTAATATTGAAATGCACAGGTTTAGAATTTTCTACAGTGAAAAGTTTTTGGAACTTCAGAGTGTTCAAAAAAGTATACAAAAGCTGGACGTTAAGAACATATCCAATGAGCTAGCAAAGCGCGAAATGAACTGCGAAAGCAGTTCCGGGGGTTGGAGAGCGCCAGCGAGCAGGGGGCGAATCCTCCTAGTAATTTTTTAAAATCGTTTTCTGTTTGACAGGAGTATGGTCGTTGATTGTTAAAGTCACGTGATCATTTCCTCTATATCTCAGAAGAAGAGTGAAGTCATATGTGAGCAGAGAACGGGTGCGTCGATATTTTATGCCTTAATACTTGCATTCATAGAGTTTGACGATATGGATAGCAGAAAATGAACTGTTTAATATTGAAATAAATGATCGGTATAATAAATTTTTCTGACAGATTGCTAAAAAGAGGAATGCAATTAAAGTGTTGAAGTGTACCGCTCCGATATTTTTTTAAAGACCTGCGAGAAAACAGTATCGTCGAGACTACCAGTATATGATAAAACTTTCCATGCTTTTGTCTTGAGGGAATTATTTATCGACTATGTCAACCTTCATCTATCAAAAGGTATCACAAGATGGAATCAAGTTAACATGTCTAATATACTAGTGAATCGGTATTTAATATTTGTAGTGGTAGTTACGCCACATTGCTCGTATTATTCTTAATCGATAATGAATTGATTGAGCAAGATGATTTATAAATTATTTCTTAAATGTTGGATGGCAACAGTTTGGATGAAAAATAGAACAGCTATGGTAAATAAAATATTTGCTAACCTTCTGAAGAAAAAAAAATTAAGAAGAAAAAAAAAGAGCGAAATGCTATAAACAAAAAATGAAGAAAATATGATGAGCAAAAATTTATATCAATAAATAAACAGCATGAATGAACTAGTGGAATCTGTTCATGGAATTCTATCAGGGATAAAATTCTGGAAGGGGAGTAATGTGGTGTAACTACCACTATAAATATTAAATACCAAATCACTAGTATATAACACATGTTATCTTGATTGAGGTACTATTTGATAGATGAAGGTTGACATAGTCTATAATTAAATCCCCTCATAATTTTCACGGATGTACTTTGAAAATGATTTTGGTAAAATTAACAATGTACAAAAATTTGGCAACTTCATCTTGTTATCTTTACAGCATGGCATGTAAATCGTTACCATATGAATGGAAAAATTACCAATTAAATGGTGTAAATGCCGTATATTTTGGTTTTATTAAGAGAAATTATGATATATATTTTTTACCAGAAATGTAATTACCATACGGTGCAGTATTTTTATTAGAATTTTTTTTCGTCTGTGAGATTATGAAAATTTCATAAATAAGCTGCTTAGAAAATGTAGTAGATAATCAGCAATTAAGCACTTGCACTTCAAGAAGATCACACATGTGAAGTATGGCGTCAGAGCTATCTGATTGCTTATAAGCAAAATAGCGTGTTAAAGTTGAGCCAAGTTTCTCCACATAAGTTAGACTGTTAAATAACGCGAATTTAATTAAACTGAGTTTCGTATCGAACATCGAAACTGTTGAAATTCTTCCTCGTCAACGTCTTCCTCTTAGTTTTCGTATTTGTTTGAGTATTTTATTATGACAGTGAAATGTTTTTGTTTGTGTACCTGGCAACTTCGATGCAAAATTATTTTGTTTATGTTCTTCATGGCTTCGTGCTTGCCTTTGTTTTAAGTAAGAAATATATCGTTAAAGAATTCAAATCTTTGTGAAAGAATATAGAATGTGTCATTTAAGAGAATTAATACTTGACGGTCTTGGCTTGCACAAAATAGAATGGAAAGAACAGTTGCTAACAAAATCAAATGCCGCGTTTCGACAACCAATCAGGATAGAGATACCCATACTACGTCACTTGCAGGCATCCCATTGATGATTTTTCTCCTTGAGTATAATTTTTAAGAAGAGTTTACAGTAAATAAATATGATTTATTTAGTTTTATTTCTAAACATACTTAGTGTAGCGTAAATTCGTAAATGTATCCAATTTCGTGATTCGTTTATTGTTATCAATTAGCAATGTTTTCAAAATCTTTATGATCACATTAACGATCGGTTAACTTTTAGGAAAACGGTCATAAAAGTGTCTATTTTGCCAAATACACGTATTTGATTAGTGCTGGTATCTAGTTTAAAACAAACTAACTATTTACAATTACCTTAAAAATATCCTGGTACTTCTATCTGGTGTGTAAAATGAGAAATAAAATGCTTTCCGGGAAAAAGAAATGAATTACTTTTATTCTTATTGGCGCATTACTACTGAACACTCCAGCCCGGAAATTTCACGGGAACGAGAAATAGCGAGCAAATCCTCACCCCGTCATTTTCACTAAACTACTTAAAAATAAAATAAATCATCATCAAAGCAATATTTCATTCTTCAAGATTAAATATTTTTCAGATCTTAAAGCATTGTTTTTTGAGTTGCCGATAGAGGTGAAGGATGGAGAACCTGAGCCTAACTTTGAAGAAATAGCTAACAATCTTTCGTAAGTTTCACTTTAAAATCTATCGTTTATGTGTTTAATTATGATTTATTTTGTGCTCCTTTAGATTTTTATCATAAAACTAGCCGCCTCTGGTGACCTGCTTGGTCACCTTTCAAAATTACCTTGTATTTTACTATTTTTAAAAATCTAGTAATGGTGCATTAGTATTGTTGTCCGTGCATTTTTATAGGCTGGAAAACCACGTGGAAGGATCCAGTTTTTCTTCATTCATTTCCATATAGTTTTGGTTGTCATCAGCATAAGACTAATAGAAGTCATAAAGGTCATTTTTATAGCCCTAGTTATTTCCCTGTACTGCTATTATTACGCATTTAATTCAAGAGTTTAAAACCGAGAGAATTTATTAAGAACTTTTATTATTAGTATCACAATGCAATTCTGAGCTGCATTTTAAAATAAAGTTATTTAGAAAGGGGGTTTAATCTTATTAAATTTTTCACAATTATTATTTTTGTGCAAATAACACTAACATACTGTTATAAAGTACAGTTTAAGAGAATTGTTAAATGATCTAGAACAGTGGTTCCCAACCTAGGGGCGATAGAGCTTCTCAAGGGGGCGATAATCCTTAGATGGGCGATCAGGGGGAGACGAAAACTCAAAAGATAAAAATTGATAATAATATTAATAATAAAGGCCATTTGAGATTGAAATTGAAATTATATATGAAACCTATGGTTCTGGTGCAGACAAACAATTATGATAGTTAAAAATTTGAAAAAAAATTCAAGTGCAGGATCGTTTTCGTCATACGATTTGGTATCGCAGGCGGAAATCTGATAAATCACTCTGTTCCTCTGAGTAATAATACCATTTCCAGGCAATTCCAGGCATATTGATGAGATGGCCGCCGACGTTGAATCAAAACTCATCAAATTTCTGAAAGAAGGTAAATTTGCGTTGCAGATTGATGAATCAACTGTGATAGATAACAAAGCTGTTTTAGCTTACTTGAGATTCATAAATGAGAGTAAGGAGATTAACGAGGAAAGGTTGTTTACAAGAACTTTGAACACAGATACAAAAGGATCGTCGATTTTTAAATTGGTCAAAGATTATTTTGAGGTAAGAGAAATTCCCCTCAAAAATGTAAGTGCTTGTGCCACAGATGGTGCTCCAACCATGTCTGTTTGTCATACTGGGTTTCTGGGTCACCTTAAAAAAGAAGTACCGGAAGTTATCTCACCATTCATTATGTCATTCATCGTTAACTTTTGGCTGCGAAAAATTGGTTATTTCTGGCATCAATAAAATAAAAGCTAATTCTCCTAATAACCGTTTGTTCCGAGAACTTTGCCATGAAAATGATGAAGATTTCGAATTCCTGCTCCTACATACAGCTGTGAGATGACTTTCAAAAGGAAACTGAGCCGTTTCTTCGAATTGCTGGATTCGGTTACTGAGTTTCTCGACACCACTGATCCTGTTGTAAGTGAGAGTTTGAAGCAACGCAAGTTGGAAACTGCGTACCTCACTCATAGTTTTAAAAAAATGAAGGAAATCAACGTAAAACTTCAAGGAAATAAAATGAACATTATCAAGGCTTATCTTTATTCATCGCCAAGTTTGATATCCATAAGTTAAACATTGGTCGCAAAGATCTAATGCAATTTCCAACTCTTAAAAAGTGTTCAATGGCAGATATCGAGATTCTCGAAAATAAAATCTTAATTTTTACTGATCACCTTGATCAGTTATGCAATCAAGATTTAAAGATTTGATGAAATTAGAAATTCCGGATTGGATTTTCGATCCTTTCTCTTTTGAAGTTGGGGATAAGCTCACTTCCTCTTTGTAGACTTAGATTTTAGATTTGAAGTATGACTGTGAGGCTTAAGTCGTCTTTAAAAAATACGGTTACGAGTTAGCTTGGGTAAAGCTTATGGACACTTATGCTCAATTGTGGAAACATACTGAGCCGCTTCTCATCTCGTTCCCGTCAACATATTGAGTGTTGAGAGGATTTAGTTCTGTCTTCCAGCTGCTCACAAAGCAAGGAAATTGGTTTGACATTTTCTTCAAAGGAGACCCGCGCTTAAATCTGACGAGCATAAAACCTGACATTCAAGCTTTAACTTACCATACACCAAGCACAGGGCAGTCATTGAAGTTGTAAAAATGTACTTTCTCCCTCTTAATTTTTTTTTCTCAAATTTTAGTTGTTAACGTTTTAACTTTTTCTTGATTACATTAAAATATGAATTTAAAAAAATGTACTTTTGTTTTGATTATTCCGTTTCAAATATCATTTCTTTTTGGAAAAAAAATGCACAATTTTTTTTAATTAATAAAAATGACAGGATAAATTTGCCTCCTTATTTGAATTACAATTTAAATTAGAATCAAATAACATTATTTTCATTGTTTGGTTGCTCACAAGCAACAATGAATGGTTTTTTGAGCAAAAAGAGAAAGGGGCGATATGTGTCAGCCTACTCCAAGAGGGGGGCGATGGTCCACAAAAGGTTGGGAACCACTGATCTGGAACTTATTGATCAGCTTCAAGCACCAGCGCTGAAGAGAATAGAAGGACTGGTTCACTCCTTTGAAGTATCTCTCGCTGCGCCGATCCTCCGACGTCACTCTAGTGACGTCACTTTGGCGCAAAGCTCGCGCTTTTACTTCAAGAACGGAGCGTTTGGCTTTACTAGCTCTAACTAATATTGGATCATTTCTTTTTGCGAGATATTCTAAGACATTTGTTATTTTCTATAATGACTTTCCTCAGTTTTTCAGTGAATTTACAAGAATTTAAAACTATTATCGAAATGCCAGTTTGCGCGATTGCAACTTGCAAAAATTCTGATGCAAAAACAAAAGGAAAAAGTATAATTTTTCGCGTGTTCCCTAAAGTAAATGAACAACTATGTAAAGAATGGATTCCGAAATGACACAGTTAATATAAAACAGCAATACGTTTATTCTGTCGTAAAGAACTTTTATAAAAAATTCATTATCCAAATAGAAACCGCCTCGTTACTTCATAAAGAAAGGCAGGTGAAAAGAATTAAAAAATGGATAAAGTCAAATAAAATTAAAATGTAAATAAAAAGTATAAATAAAATATATAGTATATAGTTGAAATTCTCCTAATTTCATAACATATTTTTTAATGTAGTTATTCTAAATATTTATGATTTTTTTTTAAAATTATATTCTCTTCAATTTAAATATCTATAAATTATATCATCGTAAATTTAACTGTCTATAAACAATTGCAAAATTTCTAATGTCATTATGAACCTAAATTATTATTTTGTTTCAGTAATTAGCGTTTAAGGTTGATGTTTCCTAATGATTAAGTATGAACAAATTGCTATTAACGACATATTTTAAAATCAGGGATTCTAAATTTAACTTATCGTTATAAAAGAACATGTAGATAAAAAAGGTGTCGATATATGCCTTTATTTTTCTTAATAGTTAAAGTTAAAACTGAACTTTTTAAAATAAAGTATTTATCGTGTCATTTTCACCAACTAGCAAAACATTTTTATAAGTTTAAAATGGTATTTTTTTTAAATATAATAACCAAGAAAGTTCTTTTTTAACTATGTTTATGAACGGAAATAATGTGTTAATTACGTAAAGTTTGAAAGCTAATATCCAGAAAAAGTCTAACTTATTTTTACAAAGAGAAAGATGCAAAGTTATCATAATATCTTTGCTTGCGATCTCCGAGATCTGTGGACGTCATGAGGAGGGAAATCGTAGCTTCAGCTCTAAGAGCGGAGTGAACTAGCCCTTCTATTCTCTTTAGCCCTGTTCAAGCACAGTGAGATGCAAGCAAAAATGGTATTTGCCAGGGCTCGGAAAAACTCGGAAATTTTACCCGTCCCAGAGGACGGCTTGTCCAACAATGTACCCGTCCTCCTTTGAAACTAACCCGTAGCTTCTAAATAAATAAAAATATAATTTTCTCTTATTTAATACAAACATTTACATAATTGCACAATAAATTAGTAGTTACTAGGATTACATTATTCAGTAATAAAAGAATTAACGGGATTTCTAGATTAGAGGGTCATTTTAGAAGTGAGGCGCTAGACTCTTGTAAGAAAACAAAAATTGAAAATGTATTACGAACATTAGCGGGAAAATGGCCGTCTGCGCGAACGTCTGATTCGAGAAATTTGTTGTCCGCGGTGAATTTTTGACCGCCGAGGACGGGTGGTTTTTCGAGCCCTGACTACAAATACTATTTGTAGTCCGTGGAGATTGATATTCACACAGAAAGTAAAGGGTTATTAACAAAAAGCAGACAAATCCATACAAGTTTAAAGAGAACGCCATCTTGCGGTATTAAAAAGAAAAAGATCTTCACAGTAATCTCCCCCTGCGAGAAGGATTTAACTTTTTAATGCAAATAACCATACATATTGTTGTTGTTGTTGTTGTTGTTGATTTACGTCGCACTAGAGCTGCACAATGGGCTATTGGCGACGGTCTGGGAAACATCCCTGAGGATGATCCGAAGACATGCCATCACAATTTTGATCCTCTGCAGAGGGGATGGCACCCCCGCTTCGGTAGCCCAACGACCTGCGCGCGAAGTCGAGCACTTTACGGTAGCACAGTTTAACGAGGACCAATACCGCACACCCTCGGTCCCTACGCAGACTGATCCAAGTGGGTCACCCACCCGCACACTGACCGCAGCCAGTGATGCTTGACTTCGGTGATCTGATGAGAACCGTGTCTTAACGATCAGTCCACTGCGGGACTAACCATACATATAAAACATATTAATTGTCTCAATGTAAATTTCAAATTAACCTTATTTTTTCCAAAGAAAAAATTAACTTCTCGAACGTTACAGCTTGAGTTGAAAAATCAGAAACATTATCATTAGTATTGTTTTAAACAGTTTTTAATATTTTATCTTCAATCATATCTCTCACAAAAATAAATTTAAGATTTAGATGCCTCGTTTTGTTCATCATTATCATTATCATTTGCAAATCATTATCATTAATTTTAGTAAATACGCAATTGTCAGATGCAAGTCGAGTGAGACCAATCTTTTTAAGTTAATTTTTTAACTTTATATGCCAATTTCTACCTGACTAAGGTGGACCATAAATACTTTTATTCAATTTGCACACTTTATTTTTACCATATTTATCTTCAAAACCTGGAGGTATTTCCATACATACAGTTTCAACAATATCATCATATAAATATGTAGTTTCAACATCAAAAAATATAACAAATCGATCCAATTCTGCTGCTAAAGCAATTAATATTCTAAATGATTCAATATTTGCCACAGTTGAATATGATTCAGAGTAATCAACATTTTTTATTTGATTAAACCCAGCTGCAACCAGTCACGCTTTGTAAATTTTGTTATTACCGTTATTTTTAATACACCCATTTACTTTTCATTAATTTTTCCTTCTTAAGCCTCTCAATTAATTCGAAAACCTTATGTTTTCTCCATCGAAAGAAGTTCATTTTCCATTGCGGTTTTCCACTCCGAATATTTATTTACTTCTTATCGCTTGGGCATAATTTTGAGGAACAAATGATCCGTTCGAGGCTAAGCTCGCGTTCGCCGATATTTTTTTATTCTTTCAGAAATGCCGAAGTATTTTGATTATTTTTATTTTGCGAATCGGTACTTTCTTGAGATGATTTATGAGAAAAAGAATGTTCACTCCTTGATTCGGTTGGAGGGGAATTATGTGTTTCAGTTTTAATTTGCGGTTGAGATATATTAAACTGGGGTCAAATCCTCAATGTTCTATATGCTACATTCATTTTTGTTTGTGGCAAATTTACTTCCTCTTAATGATTCGTTAAATTTGAAGATCGCTCGTCAATTACAATATTTTTATCGACATCATATATTCTATAAGCACGCCTTTCTCTAGAATAACCAACAAAAATCCCACGTTTTCCTGGAACATCAAATTTACTTCGGAATTGCTTAAGTATATGAAAATAAACGACGCAGCCAAACACCTTTAAGTAGTTACGTTGAGGTTCTTTTTCTGACTCTATTTCAATCGGAAGATTTTGTTTATTTTCGCGCTGTGTAAGATTAAAAATGTAAACGCTAACATTTATCGCTTCAGCTTAAAATTTTAATGATTATTCACTTTCATATAATAATGTCCTAGCCCTTTCTACTAATACCCTTAAGGCTCGCTCAGCACGTCCATTCGACGAAGTTATGTAACTTTACCAAAATAACTTACGTCGAAGCAATGCAAGGCCGGACTATCGGCAATCTTAATGCTTAGATAAAAATCAAAATTATATAAAAAATATATGCCAAAAACTAACGATCCGCTTTACATTTTTGTTATTTCATTTAACGGAGTATTTTATTTAAAGTGTAGCTGGTTGATCTCTATAGTTAGTCTAAAATAAGAAATCCACCAGACATTCGTCTGTACTTGTAGCGGTGACAATGGTAACTAGGTATGACTATTTCAAGTAGGGGTGCGGGGTCACTATTTTGGAGTGGTTTCGGGTCGGGTCGGCAAGAGAAAGGGAATCTCTTCGGTCTATTGTAATAGTCCTAGAGTGAAACTACCCTCCCTAAAATGCACCATCCTTGTTTCCATAGCACTAGGCTGCCTCAGACTTTGTGGCGGGATGAGTTTTTAGCTTAGACAAACTATACTGATGTTGATGCTGCCGTCGGCTATTAAGGCACAGTGGGTTCTTGTTTTCCAGTAGCGCCATCCATGGTCAAGAATTTAACTTTTGCCTCACCCATACGTCACACCCGTTTTATAGGGAGGACCCATTCACTCTTCCATTTATTTATCCTCAGATCATAATTTTTACCTGAATCAGAGAACGATCAATCTCCAATTCAGTACTATCAATTCAGTATCGACAAATAGAACGTTCATTAGTTACTACACTGAGAGTCTTCGGCCGGCTGTATTCGAACTCCGGTTAACACGAAGGTAAGCCCAACGCCCGGCGAAACAGGCTATCCCTCCCCAATCCCTACAGATAAGACGCATATCTCACCCGTGTTAATTATGAAACATCATCGAAACTAAATTATATGGTACAGATACTAAAAATGAATGATAACATAGGTTTATAGTTCTTTTCTATGCAGATCTGTTTTCAAAATCGTCTGCTTTGACGCATCATGTCTTCTTTTTTAGGACTTTCATTCAATTCAGTTCAAACTTCTAGGGAAAACATAATTGAAAGTGTCGTTCGAAAATTAACAAAATATTCTTAAAGTATGTAATTGATAACAGAAACTTGTGAAAAACCTAATATGCTTTGTTCCAGGAATGAAGATAAGGTAATAGTTCGGGATATATTGAAGTCAATTCAGTATGAGGAAATAGAAGAGACTGAAAGCGCTTAAAAGTAAGCAGCGGTTTGTCTTTAAAGTTTATTAAGTAGTTAATTAAGTTTCTTTTTCCTCCTAATAAATTCAACTATCAGAGGGAAAAAGAAGAACTTTTTATCTTTTTCATTTAATGCTGTTTTTCAAAGGTAATGTTGTCTACTGAAGTAGTGCCTGTTTGCCAATAAAATTCGTTTAAGCCAAATTAGGTCACCGTCGAGTGGAATGAAAGCACAGTGGTCTCCAGAAATAATGTGTTTTTGCAACAACAAAAAACATCTTTTGCGCAACTACTTTGAGTTTGGAACACTTATTCAAGTCTGTCAGATCAAGTTAGATCTTTTGTTTTTGAACTGAAAGCACTATCAATCGTCAACTTAAATAACGAGTTTTTGTGAATAATATCCTCTTTGCAACTGATGTGAGCTTAAAACATTTATTCATGTTTGTCAAATCAAGTTAGGTCACCGTTTTTTGAACTGATAGCAATCCAGAAGACAAGGGAACTCCTGGATTAAGTACTGTGAGAAGTGTGCCTTCGTGATGGACGTTTTGTTTGAACTAATGGAGAGGAAAACCACAACAATTTCACGCGATTAACCTGATGGCAAGGGGACTCTAACCCATGATCCATCAACCACTGAGGATATATTAAATGTCAGCATTGTGGTTGGTGTGAGCCGGGTGTGGAATTCGTTTCGACCAACCACCGATGGGATCTGAACCCGCGTCAACTCATTAGGCTGCGAGAGCACCGCAGCTTTCACCATAATAATTATTAATTTTTTATCTAATATTTTCTTTCTTTCTCTTGTTTATACCAAAACCACTTTTTAACTAACCTAAACGCAGTGGCACAACAACCTATGAATTGCCAAGGCCAACTGCGTCGATCCATATTTCCTTCACTTCTGGTTCTGGAGTATAGGAGCAGATGTACCGATTGGGTGATCCGTCGAACGCGGGACCTCCCTGTATTTTCCAAAAGCATGATTGGGGCTCATTTAATCTGCTCACTTTAGAGATGAAAGACTGAGTCAACCTTGCATGCTCAAGGATTGAACCCTGGACCTTGGGTACGAAATTGCGAATCGCTACAATTTATCTACTGAGCCTCTAAACAGTTCTCCTAACCATTTGAAAAAATAAATAAAACAATATTAACAAAATACTACTTTAATCATTAAATGCATTATATTTTGGGTAATATATACTATTCTTCCTTACAGAAATTTACAGGAATGAAAAAGTAAACCACATCTTCATCAGGTCAATTTATGATCACGGCCAAATATTTGAAACATGTATTTCCTGTCTTGATCAGCGTTGACTGAATAAATTGATAAATTATAAGTTTCATTGCAGTTCTTTGAGTTTTTATTTGTATAGCAAACGCAAGAGTGTACATGTTTCTGTTTTTTTGTCATTGTTGTATTTATAATTAACGTTACATTGTTATATTTGACTATTATCTTAATATTATTATTATTAATAATAATCTGCGTGTTGTGAGTATAAAAAATAAATGAACAAAGCAGAAGTTTTGCCAGTTATTAGGCTCTGAACTGGCTCTTGATCTTACTTAATACATTATCTTTATCCTTTTCACAGAATTACTTATGACAAAAGCTTGTAACTTTAATAATAAATAAAACAGATGCACTGTTAGAAATTTCTCAGAAAAACATTGTTAAATAATAAATTATTTATTTGTTGTTTTACCACATTCAAACAAAACAGTTCAATAAGATGGTATTCAAACTGTTAAAGTTGAGAAAAACCGTTTATAAATTGCCTTCACCTAATATGATTAAACAACCAGAATTTTATTGCACCAAGTAAGTCCATCCAACGAGGCGGCTTAGTTCCTTGCCGCTCGATAAATATTATAGTCGAGAGAGTAAATCTGTCAGTCTCATGACCGACAGAACGGGGGTACGAGTCTAAGTGTTAGCACCACAATATTTTATCAATTCCCTTCATATGAAGAGTTTGCAGTGTCCTTTACTCCCCAATTTGTGACCCTGAACTATTAGAATATGATACTCTCACTCACGCATAGGTGGCAGCCATAAAGCTGCATAACACAAAAATTTTTAATTTTTTAGCGGTTTTGAAACCATATTAGTTGTAAATGGTTTGAAAAACCATAATGGTAAAAAATGTTCTTTACCGTAAACTTTACAGTTAATTGAATTGATAGATTGGTGCCGGTTATTTTACTGTAATTTTAGAATGAAAATTCTAACAGTGTCTATAATTTTTCAAGATGTAAAAAATATTTTGTGAACACGAATTAATAGACAATTATTCCACGACAGTGTTAGTTTTTCAAATACTACCACTAGCATTTTTTCACTGAACTATCTGCAATAAAAATGGTTTCATAGGTAAAAGAAAAAACACTTAGGAGCTGATCCATTAGCTTATCTAAATTATAATTGATACAGTATAACTTCGTAGCTGATAATCATACCAAAGACAGCTAGAATAAGTTTTTTTTCTACTTTGAATAAACCAAACGGAGCCAGCGATATTTCTTTTTTAAATCCAATAAATGCATTGTTCAATAAGATTAGAACATTCGAACTTATTGGCTCTAAATAAATATTAGGGGTTGTTTTGATTTTCATGTAAACATTTTCCTCAATTTCTTTCATTTCATTGACGCATTTGTCCGAAACATTAACTAACGCAATGAAATAATAGGCAACTACAACCACCGAAAAGAAGTAAGCAAACGTTTTCAGCGGATTCGAGAACCCCTCTTTCGAAATTAATCCTAAAACGTAGCAAATGTTAACAATGCAAAAAGATATCAAGGCAAATATTAAAAAAGATATTTTATCATTGGCTTCTTTGATAATATCGATTTTCGTCGATAAATGCGAATCGATGTTTAGTAATGATTTTGTCGTTATTTCTTTTCGGAACGATAGTGTTATTTGGCGACTACAGTCTTGAATTAGTAGAAAATTTCCCAGCAAAACTTGATAAGAAACAGCAGCACATAGACAAGGATAAGCATAGAAGGATATGTAAGTCGGGAACAGATACAAAGCAACTATAACTTCAATCCATTTGTCGTTACGATTTGCAATTTCAAAAACTCCGTTGGCAACAACGCTATTTTCTAAGTTCATAATACTATAACTGTAATTTAAAATGAATGGAATCAGCGTTAGAAAGAAGAATGTAAAATTCATTCTGTTCTTTGGCGCCATTTCAATTTTAGAGGACCATACGGTTCGATTTAAATGTTCAGAACTTTTAAGGTTTCGTGTTGTAATCTTCAGTATTACACCCATTGCAATTGCGAACGATAAGTCGATTATATGGAATTGTTTAACTGTTCCATCGTGCGTAAAATGGTTGAGTTCTCTACAGAATACGGTGTAGCTGTATAAAGTTATATAACTGGTAATTACCAGTAACCACATAACACTGAAAGTAAGTTGAAGAATATTTTTGAAAGTTGAGTTGTTTTTGACATCCGAAAAGATGCCAAATAAGGCCAAGCAGAAATATATTTGCTTCCATTCTTTATGAAGAAGAATTTTAGCGTTCGAAATTTGGGTAGATGGATTCATAATTCTTTTAACACGCAGAAGGATGTTTACGCAGTTCTTAATTTTTATCATTTTTTAATTTTATTTTCGAGGAATATATAAAGTTGTTTTTCTTACCTAATCTTAAGTTTATAATTTTAATAGATGTTTACCAGACAAATATTTGTTAAATACTTCATTGTCGTTTCAATGTTCTCTTTTTTTTTCCAGTTCTAATAAAATCAGTCTTCTTATTGTTTTTAATGAAGTCACTCAAAATATAAAATATGCTAAAATAAGACAAATTGGCATTGTTTATTGCTATTCAATTTGAAACTTTAAAGTTAAAAGATTTTAAGTCTGCATAATTTTTTTTAGTTGGAATCATATAACATTTATAATTGAATATTTTGATAAATTAATGATTCTTCTGATTTTCTTGTTCTGGTTGGAAATTTAAGTTGTACATAATTAATAACGTAAATGTAATGTAATATTACTTTCTGGAAACAATGCATTCAGAAAACTAATTTAAATTTGAATATTAAATTAATAACTATTCTACCAAAAAAAATTTAATCAAGAATAAGAGTTTTAGTGTTGCTGTAATTGTATCGTGTAAAGAATTGCGTGTAACTATAACAACACTTTTTTTCGTTTCTGTAGCTTTTGTGATTATACAAACAATTTGTATTGGTTATTGATTTAGATTTATTGATTTGGTTTTGTAATTCAATGCAACCCAAGAAAAATATTTTTTCTTCTCTTAAAAGTGATAGATATTTTATGGATTTTATAGATTTGAAAGTTGTGGAATAATGTTATTTAATAAGAAATAAATTACTGAATCGAAATATAAATGCCGCTCTAAAAACAAACTGCTTGAGAACTTTTTAAATATGTATGTAAGATTTAAAACTTACACAAAAAAGTGAAATTATTTTGGCTATTGGAAACTTAATTTAATAGAATAATAATAACAGAAAGTCTTCCTATTTCTTTCCACTTCTTCATCAGGCGCAGTTTTTAACACCTTTTGATTTCCTTCTTTAGAGTGTGCGATATTATTTGTGTTTGCGTGGTATAGCCGTTTTCGGCTTTTGTAAAATGAATGCAATACTTAGAAATAATTAAAATAAAAATCATCCAATAGAATTGTGATTTTCTAAATAAAAAAAAAAGGAAAACGAAGAAGCGAAGATAATAAATATTTTGAATACGTGGATAGTTTAACCTTAATTTTTTTTTCTACAATGTGCTGAGAAAATTTTTAAAAACAAGATGATCTCCAATGCAACATTTGAAAAATAAAATACATTCAATGAAATAAAACACTTTAGATGGTTGAGATCTGCAAAATAATTTTTCTTCTTTTTCTATGTGTCTTTTCCCTCCAATGCGATTGTAAGTAAAAAACAAATTATTTTATTCGTTTTTATCATATTCTCGATAATAAATAAAAAGTGCAGCAACAGTTTCATATTGCAATAAAATTTTATACTGACACTCAAAAGTTTTACCTTGTCTGTCTGCTTTATTTTTTAGAATTGACATTTCAAGTTTACCCAATTTCTAAACTTTCCAACCTTTTCCCCTTCCTCATAACCATAGTTCCGTCATATATTGCTTACTCAATCAGAAATCGGAATGTAATGCCTTAGGGGAAAAAAAGCAAAAGCTACCAAAACTATGCTTATGGAGAGAGGAAAAGTGTGAAGAGTGGCAAAATTGCGTAACCTTGCACTGCAAGAAGTAATCATTAAAAATCGCTATGTAGCAATTATAAGACTATGGACCAAAAGTTCAAACGTTGCAATGGTTTTTATGCATTAAAAGTATTTGTCTCTTGTCTTTATGTGGACTTCTAACATATCAAAATTGTCTAGGCAACAAAATGTAAAATACATTAAAAAAAAAGATGATTCATTTGTTTAGATTCTTCCTTCCACCCCTTTCTTCCTCACAACAATAACCCAACGGATGAGTGCAACGTGCAACTTTTTACCACTTTCTAAGTGGAGGGTACTTAATCTTGCCACTGGTTTAAACGTTTCTCGGTCCGAGTTTTTGCAGTATATTAACTGTTTTAAAAGTTAATGAATGAATTTTAATGAATTCCACATCAGTGTACTTTGAAAAGCAATTCAGCTGCCTAGGATATTTGCTTTCGTCAGGTGAATATAGGATCCTCAGGTATCAGTTCTAATTAACATTATAGTCTTGGTCTGGAACTAATCATTTCAGTTTTAAACTTGTTCTAAACATGGTAGGGCAGGTGGTTGTACAGTGCTCAAGGAAAAAAAGGAAAACCCTTAAAGAAATTTGATCAAATGCATGAATTTTCGCACACTAAAGCTCAATTTTAATGGTTCGAAAGCCAAACTTTAAATGTGCTAAATAATTAGAGCAGACGATATTTTAAGTCAAGAAACCAGACATAAAATCGTACTTTCTCTGAATAAACATGCTTTTTTGATCGACGATCTTGAATGGGATACCTACAAGTAACATAGTGTAGGTATCTCGATCCTGATTGTTTGCTGAAGCATGGCATTTGTTTACGTTAGCAACTGTTCTTCCCACTCTATTTCGAGAAAGCCAAGCCCGTCAAGTATCAATTCTCTTAAGTGGCATATTCTAAACTCGCTTACAAGGATTCTTTCTCAAAGATTTCAATTCTTTCACTATACATTTACACAGAGACTTAACGCAAAGGCCGGCATGAAGCCATGTGGAACATCAACAAGTTAATTATGCATCGAAGTTGCCAGGTATACGAAACAAAATATATCACGGTTATAATAAAATACATAAGCAAATAATAAATCTTAGTAAAGTAAAAGAAGTAGACGAGAAATAATTAAATTACAGCGGCATACGATACGGCAGTGTATTTAATTAACTTATCATTAATTAACATTCCAACTTATGTAGAGAGATTTAGCTCTATTTTAATACGGCAGTTTGCTGATAAAGATTAGCTGACGCTGACGTCAAAGGTCACATGTGTGGGTATGCAAAGTCTTCTTCTTGAAATGCAAGTACCCAACTGTAACACGGTTCCCAGCAGATCACCGAAGTCAAGCATCACTGGCTGCGGTCAGTATGCGGGTGGGTGACCACTTGGATCAGTCTGCGTAGGGACCGAGGGTGCGCGGTATTGGTCCTCGTTGATCTGTTCTACCGTAAAGTGCTCGACTTCACGTGCAGGTCGTCGGTCTACCTAAGCGTGGGCGCCATCCTCTCTGCAGAGGATCAAAATTGTGATGGCGGATCATCCTCAGGGATGTTTCCCTGACCGTCGCCAATAGCCCATTGTGCAGCTCTAGTGCGACGTGAATGAACAACAACGACAACAACAGCAAGTACCCCATTGTTTACTCTCAAAATATAAGGATAAGCCACAGCAAAAATAAATGTGGTCCCAATATGATTAGTTGTGGACAGCGATCAAAAATTTGATTTTTTAATGTTAATTTTGTTTTTTGAGTATATCGTATATAGTTTATCTGGAGAATATTTTAAGATTCTTACTGAGAAAAAATTCGGCGATTTAGATGAAAGTTTCGATTTTTTTTAATTATCTATATTTGAACTTTCATTAGCTTTCCAAAGCCCTTTAAATTTCTTATTTTCATGTTTTTAGAAAAGAAGGTACAGTTGTTTTTTCGTATGCTAACAGACGAAGCAGAAAACGGAAGTAAACCCGGAGCTAAAATGTTTTTCGTTCTGCTTTGAGTATTTAAGCCTTTTTTTTTATTTGGATAAATTATATTTTGAAGACAAATATTTCATGAATTCTACACAAATATTCAATACATATATAAATTCAATTTATATTTAGTTTATATATTTATTTATATTTAATTCAATATATATTTTAAAATATTCAGATAGTTTCAAAAATTAATTTTCAAAATTATTATTTTTTTGTTTTTCGAGTTTTCTTATATTTCAGAATTTTCGTGCATTTTAAATGTATTTTCCAAAGAGCGTTCATTTTTAGAAAATTTCATTACGCCAACATACATTACAAAAAAAGTTTATTATAGAATTCTACAAAATTTTGTATAGTGTTAGTAGTATTTTGAACTAAAAGCTAAGGTCTAAATGAGAATTTGTCATTTTTATCAAGCTTCAATCAAGAATATTTTTATTTTTTTTGTTAAAAATTCTATATTAAACAATATATTTAGTTTTATCTCTTCGATTTTTTTAAAATTTTTTTTATAGATTTTAGTTTAAAAGAAAAGTAATAACATAATTGATCAAGAACAAAAGGATTTTAAAATTTTTGCGTTACAAATTCTTGTAGAGTTGTCAGATTGAGATTTCGAAATTTGCAGTTTAAAAATTCGAATTTGCCCTTATTTAAAAAAAAAAATTAAATAAACTTTTAAATAAAATTTAAAAACTTTTGAACTATTTTCTAAATTTACAATTTTTTGCTTACCAAGAATATAATTTTAAATAAGCCTTCTTTTTTTTTAAAAAAAAAGAAAGCAATTCCGTCGTAACCAGTCAAATACCATGAGTTAATCGAAAAATGCTTTAACTCAATTATGAAATTCATTTATGCAAATTCCATGCAAAAAAATTTTATTTTTAATTTTTGTTATTTTGTACAATTGAAATTTTTGCATCATTTTAAAGAATGGAGATTAACACGTCAAAGAGCAAAATTGGAACAAAATCAGAAAAAAAATCAAGTGATATCAAAATTTAAACATACAACTTTTTTTTGTTGAAAAAAATGGTAACTCAGAATTTGTTCAACCGACTTTGCTGTCAAATTGATTTCATTAAGGTATTTCTGAGTGCAAGTAATTAATTAATTAAATAAATTAGTTAATTACTAATACCTGTTAATTAATTAAAAAACATGGTTAATCTGGGGATGGGATTGAAAAAAATAGTACGTTATCAAACATTTGCTTTAAACATGTAGCCATTGATAAAATTTAAAAAAGAGTAAGAAGAGATCACGTTTGCCAAAAAATAATTTTTCTGAGTTTAAGATGGATTTTCAAAATCGTCCTTAAAAAGGGACTATTAGCTCTAATGCACTTTAAAATTCAAATTCAGTTTTGTGTATAGTTTATTTACCGTTTTTCTTTTTGGAAAATTGCCCAGTCATAATATTTTAAGTAACAAATTATTCCATTTTTTTATGTTTATCGATTTGAGATATTTTAAATGAATGTATTTTGAAAGTAATGCAAATAAATGATAGTGTATGTTTACAAAATACATAAAATAAATCGGGAAATAATTAAAAACAAATTCCTATTTTTTATTACATAATATTTTCTCTTCCTATTTACTTGCGACAACTAAATGTATTCAACAAATACAACAAACGAAAACAAAATCTAAATATTCATGTAATCATAACCCTTTTCATACGGCTCAATTAAATTGCTAAATAGGAATTTTTCTTTTTATTGTTGACACATAGACACGTAGACTTAGAAACTGCGCTATTTTTAGCGTTTTAGCGTTATTAATAATTTTACTTTTGCGCCGACTCAAATTTTCGTTTTATTTTATTTAAAGACTCTTATAAAAAGTATACAGGGTGTTTCGTAAAGGCCATCTTTAATGTGTATTTTTGGAATCCGTATCAAATATGAAAATAATAAAATTATACACATTGGGGGTCAAAAATTATAACAGGTTAAGACTATTCAATTGATAAATATTAAAATAGATTTAATTAGAGAAGAAATAGCCGATTAATGTGTTGGTAGTTAGAACTAATTATTATTGAGGAAAGTATAATTAGAGTGTTGTCTTAGATGAATTTAAAAAAGTTAGAAAATATGAGAAAAACATAAATCATTTATTATATTTGAGACCATCACTATGTATGAAATAAATAATCCCAAGAAACTGAAGCAATGGATTCATTCGCTTCAAAAATATAATACCTATTGTATTGTATTGTATTGTATTGCATTGTATTGTATAGTATTGTATTGTATTGTATTGTATTGCATTGCATTGCATTGCATTGTATTTTATCGTATTGTATTGTATTGTATTGTATTGTATTGTATTGTATTGTATTGTATTGTATTGTATTGTATTGTATTGTATTGTATTGTATTGCATTGTATTTTATCGTATTGTATTGTATTGTATTGTATTGTACTGTAATGTACTGTACTGTACTGTATTATATTGTATTGTTTTGTATTGTATTTTGTATTGTATTGTATTTTTTATTGAATTGTATTTTGTATTGTATTGTATTGTATTTTTTATTGAATTGTATTTTGTATTGTATTGTATTGTATTTTCTATTGTGTATTGTACTGTATTTTGTATTGTATAATTTTGCAGTGAAAGAAATTTTTATTCAACATAGCTATACATTATTTTTTTAAAGAAATTATTTCTGTTTACGAAGTATGCCCTATTTATCTCTCAAATTAACAATGCCCACAGCTATCTTTTTTTTTTTTTTGTCCATCCGGATTTTTATTTTCTACGAATGTTTCTATAATAATTACCCTTCGCGAAGGGGTTAAAGTTATATCTTTAAAGAAAAAAATTCAAGGTCGAGTATTACCATGAATTTACAAACTTTTGCTTTCGTTTCCTATAAAAATAATTCAATTATTTAACTTCAGTTTTCTTTCGGGATACATTTATTTTAATTTTCGAAAAAAAGAATGAATCGAAAATAAATATGCAATTTTTAGAAGTATTAACAAAAATGCGAAAACTTAAAGCAAAAATCTCGGACCGAAATTTAAACCATGGAATTTTTCAAAAGTAGACCAAAAATATATTGCATAAAAACATAATATTTGTCGATGTTTTATCAAAAATTTCAACCGTGTGGTCTTGTTTAAATAAAATGCAGCGCAATAACTCCTTCCTAGATAAGAGGGTTTGCACGTCTACGAGATAATTCGGAGAGACGGGGTGCGATTTTCCAATCCAGCGGCGTTTACGATCCACTCCCCTGTTTCGTATTTTTTTTAAACAAAAAAACTTGATACTTGACATTGCTTCAGTTCAGATAACATTAGAAGAAATAAAAGTTTTGTATTGCAATTGGGACTAATAACAGGTAAAATTAATATCTCCAAAACAGAGAGCGATTCGTTAAAAGCAGCTGGATTGTAAATTAGCAGACGATGTACTGTTTTTACGCTAAGAGAAGAAAAAAGAGAATGTTAAAGCATGTAGTGTGCCCCACTTATATTAATCCGTCTTAATTTTGTGCCTTAACTCGATTAAAAATAACCCAAAGAGAACAAAACATATATCTCTACATTAAAAACTCATTTCGGGTGTTTGTTAACTTAACGTTACATTTTGAATAGAAAAAACTACAAGACTTAGAAACTTGAAATTACGATGGTGGGTAGAAAAATGTTATAAAAATGGAATAAAAAATAAATATTCAATAAATAATTCTAAAATTATTAACTATTAAACTTGACAAAAAAAAATAGCTTACGGGCCACTCTGCTGACCACAGGATTGCAATGCGGAGTTATTTTGCGTGTTGAAATGGCCAGTTTTGTTTATTAATTTAAAATCAGCTTCCTTTTTTTAATTTATATTTTTTTTCGAAATTAATTGCAATTTTTTATGCTTTTTTTCACGAAATTTTTCTGCCTTTTTTGTATGTTGTTTTGCTGACTAAGAGGTATAAAAATTTGAAATTAACTTTGAAAAGCATGATCAAACGAAAAAAAAGTACAGAGAGGGGGACGAAATTAGAAAGTTCAACGGTTGACAGTTAGTTCTAGAATTGTTAAACTTGCTAGAAGAAAGTGCCATGCTTGGTCGAACTGTAGTCAGCTGAAATGCAATTACAGATTTCAAATGTAGCGTGCTGAAAAAGCCATTTTTATTTGTGACCTTAAAACACAAGTTTTATTACAAAATTTCAGTTTGTTCGGAAATCATTGCACAGATAAGCTTTTTCCAATTTTTTGCTATAAATATTGACTATTTATCCATTGTTGTAGAATATTTATTTTTCCTTTAAGAGATTTTTATTTATTTATTTTATAAGCTCATTCTCGAGTATATGCGAATCAAAAGTAGCAGATTTCATATCGTCAGAAATAAATCTTAATATTTTTGATGAAATTTTCAAAAAAAAAAAAAAAAAAAAAAAAAAGCATAATATGAAATAAAACGATAAAATTCGTTCTTTATTTGAATTGTTATAAAACTCGTCAAGGAGTAAAATTATGTTTCCTTTATTTTATCTTATGGAGACGCACAATCTGTATTCCTTAGGTTAAATTTATTTTGTTCAAGCACAGGTGAGAATTCCAGGTTTCAAAGATCACAAACCTTCACATTTGCACACAAAATGAAACTACTGCTTTTTGGCACATACAGTCCTACAGACGATAGCCCTTCACGTTTTCTTGGGGATTGAGAAAAGAGATGCCACATTCATAACATCTACCACTTTACTAATTGGAAGGTTTTTGGAGGCATTCAGTTTATTGCCGGAAAATGACTGGAGACTTGAATAGTAACAGATGCCAGTAAATGCGCTTCTAGCAAGTAATATTTTTTTATAGTCGGTAGCGTCATGCCATTTAGGGTTGAGGACTCATTAAGTTTACCATCATAGCCGAAGCCTTCCCACCATTTATGAGCTTTGACATTACTGCTCATTTGGAGAAGATTTTATTTCTCTTTTTTTCTTATTAACAGTTTCGTGTTATAGACTCCACACGAAATTCGCGATATAAATAAAAATGAGCAGTAGCCAATGATGAAAGCTATTCACAAGTAAAGGAGAGTTGAAAATATAAGAATTAAGATGACAGTTTTGTGTGCTATTACAGTGGTATGAGAAAAGAAGAGGGTTTTTCATTCATTATACAGAAAATGGGGTAGCTCATTAAATTTGTGTCAAGTTTTTATCCATACTGGTGAACTTTACCTAGCCTCTCCCGCAGGCTGCATGGATGCAGCAGATTATCAAAATATTCAAGACATTCATTTTTTGCGATTTGCAGAGAGAATCGGTGGACCAAGTCAGATTTTTTAACAAGAAAAATGCCTCCTTTTACGTAGAAAAACCTTAACAGTGTTGGTTTTTTTAATGATAGGTTATGAATGGAGTTTTACCTGGCTTATATCTCCAAGAAACGTGTGAGCTATCCTCTTCAGGACCTTCTTCTGGGTACTTCTCTATCCTTTGCGCATAAACTTCTGTGTAAGACCTCATCTGCGTGTACTTTTCCTCTGTGTGTGCTATTTCCACCCTCTTTAGGACCTTCCTTTGTGTTCATATCTATCTTCTATGCATCCGCCTCTGTGTAAGACCTCCTCTGTGGGTTTGCTATTCCCTTTGTACAAGATAAAAACTACCAGTTTAATTTCGCGGCAAAATTGGAGACTACCATCATTTAAACCTGGTATAAAATTGGTACTAATATCCTCAAGGGTTTAGTAAATGGTACGCAACATCATATATTTCAGATATTATATTACCTATATTCAGATATGATAACTATAATCAGTAGTGGCTTTATTGCGGGGGCTCACTTTTTATCTTCTTTTTATTTATTGGGCGTTTTTTTTCCTGCTGAAATGGAGCAACAAAAAAAAAGGTGTGAGGGGATTTGGCGAGAACCCCTGGCAGTAAGAGTAAAACAACTTAAACTGTCACATCTTGCTCAAACTTGTTTCTCTGTTCCTATTGGTTAAACCACTTTGCACGGGTTCGTTTCTTTACTTTTCTATTATTATTTAGGATTTAGACACTGAGGAAGGTTCTCGTTTATAGATATTTATAAGGCCAAAACTATAGTCTGTCCATTCCTGCATTTTTATTATATTTATTCACGTTTCCTTTCTCTCAATTTTTTCATTAGTCTACCTAGCAAAAAGCATACTCTGTCCTCTACTTGATTATACAATCATTGCCATAAAATTAACAGACCTAAAAAGAGAATGAAAGGAAGTTTCACATATAAAGTACACCGTTGATATAAATAAATGATTAAAAATCAAAGCAAAATGATCATTTAGTGCAAAAAAAAATGCAAATGAAGGGAGATTTTATAACCCTCTTGGGCTACTTCGAACGCAGCATGTGATACGGTTGGATGTTGAGGCATACAAGTCCTTCATGTTCAACAGTATCGCGTTTAACAATCGCTGCAAGAACACCATTAGAACTAAAATCGGAGGTTGTCAAACTTACCTTTCAAATTGATCCTAGACAAGCTCATGACAGTGACAAGACAGTGATAAATCTGGAATCGAGAAGGCCAGGGACAATAATGCGACGGAGATATTCCTGTAACACCCTTGCTGTGTGTGGAGGAGCATTATCTTGCTTAAAATAGTTCCTGGAGCCCTGCCACGAGTGGTAACACAATTGTCTGAAAGATGCCACACACGTATATTTCGTTTCATCCAGACAAATTTTTCTAGGTAAGTAATTTTTACAACAATGACTATATCCATGTCCTAAAGGAACACATTTGAAGGAACTAAAACACTTCCACTTTTCTATATTTTCTTTTAAATAAGCATGACACTTACAAAATTATTTTTATAAATATTAGCACCATCCATTAGAAAATTAGTAATTTTTTTACTGACAGTATATGTGGGGTGAACGCCTTATAAGTCCACTTAGTTCCGTGAAGCTAGTATAAATTTTAGCTACAAGGTGGGCCAATTATCTATAGTGACACGGTGATATATCCCATATTTCTTCCATACGTGAAAAATTTCCAATCTCCCTGCACTCTTTAATTGCTGATCATGGACTATTGAAGCATGCAAGTCCTCATGCATGCATAAGATGCAGCATCAAAGCTTTCCTCATCACAAATTTCTTGTCCTTCGCATTTCTCCCGCTAGATAGCATCGCTAGATCAACTAATAATGTCACATTTCACGGTTAATGGCACTTTCATAAAGCACTTCTCGATATCCTATTCGTTCGTATTCCTTCGCTATTTGCTCATATATACTTTATCTAAGTGGATAATCTCAAAATCGACGAACGAGTTTTCGAGTTGCAGGGAGGGCAGCACAATATTTTTCTCCATTCCTTCTCTACATGAGAAGTTTCCATTTTCCCACTTTACACAGGTAAAACAACAAAAAAATGACAAATTTGGTTGAAATATTTGTTTTTCAACATTTAAAAAGTTAAAATTACAAAATGAGCATCTTTAATAAATATTTATGGTCCTTAATTTTTATGAAGAAACAGTCTCTTGAAAAATAAATACCCTTTGTTGAACTGGAAAATTGAATTAAGTAAATTACTCGCAAAATGTCTTTCATACATACAAAATTTGAAAAATTATGTAACTGATAGGCTAAATTATTACATGTTATTTACTCAATTCAATCATTTGTGTATCAAAATAATTCATAAATATGTATTTAATATGTCTGCAATGTTTTTAAGTGAATTAAATTCTATTTTTTATAAGGCTGGTTTTTTTTAGTTTTTCATATAATTATACATCTTTTTTTTTTCGAGTTTCAACAAAAAAATATTTATAATTTTTTAGAAGTCTACTTGCCATTTTAAATATTGATTCTCGTGGTATGTTATCAGATGTAGTGAGTGTTAAATAAAAATTATTTAAAAATGTAATCAATAATTCAATCATAATAATTTCTAGCTTTGATACTTCTGAAAACATGATTGATTTTACTTGATTTGTCATTTATTCCATCAATAGCAAGTATTTAATATTAGTAAAATTAAAAAAAACGAATGGTTTATAATTTTGTTGAAGGGAATTTTATTTTTTCTAATATCGACATTAATAATTACAAAGCAAAATGTCATTAAATTTTTATAATGGCACTTGGAAGTATTCTTATAATTTTAAAACTCATTTATTTTCATGCTTTGTCAAAGCTTCATGTATTGGATAAGTAATTATGCATGCAAAAATTGCTAACATCCATCAGTTTCAGTTCGAAAAGTTTAAGTCATCGATCAAACTGCTTCATGGATTTGATTATAATATTCAGTTAAATTTTCAGCTCTAAAATACTTTAAATATGCAGAAATTTAAAAAAATATATCAATTTCAGCTATTTTATGCTATGTTTCTGCTACTTCAAAAGCAGTTGCTTCTTTATGGTGCAGAGTTTGGAATATAAAACTTTGAAAGTTAAATTTATAGTTGTTGGAGAGATTGTGCTCAAAAACTTTTTTTCAAAATAACCCAGATCATGTTTGCATTGAGATTATATATTTAGCATTAATTATTACTGTTTATTTGAGATTGATTTTAGCATAATGACCATCTCATCTTTTACTAGTTAAAAAGTCATAAAATTCAACTTCGTTTTATAAGAAGAAAAAACAGTTAATGGAATAAATTACATGTGAGCTTGGGTTTTTATTTTAAAATAACAGCCTTTCAGTTATTTAAATTGAGGAGCGTGGGCCGCATGCGAAATTGGAATGTTAGGAATATACAAACTATCAAAACTGGTATTTGAAGTATTTGCTACAGTTGGAAATTATGTTTGGAAAATTTTATATTGAGAGCTTTTAAAACAACTGGGAAAATCACTAAAAATATATCTTTTTGCGAAATCAAATTTGTGTTAAAACGTTGAGACGAAATTGATTTTATAAGAGTATAGTTAACGGATTAAAGTATGAATATGAAAACCTTTCAATATTTGTAGTGCCAAATTATGAGGAATAACAGGTCAGTTGGTTTGGCATTATATCTATTAAATTACTAATTTGCAGATGGAAGTTTGTTTAATCGCAAAACTAGGATATTCTCTATTTTCAAGGAGACAATTTATGAATTACAGCGTAATATTTATAGACTTGCTCATAATTGTTCTCTTAAATGAAATTTGTACCAAAATTTGGAAAAAGAATATTTTATGAATACAGTTCATGGATTACTGCATAAAGTTTGTGAATGTTAGCTTACAATATACATTTAAATGAAAGAAAATTTGCATAAAAATCCGGAAAGTAAAGGGATTTTACGGAATCAGTATACGGAATATAGTTTACAGTTTACGGATGTTAGCTAACAATATTTTAAAATAAAATAAAATTCGTATCAAAACTTTGAACGCTAACAGATTTTAAGGACAAAATAGATGGATAGCAGTTCAAAGTTAAAAATCCTTTCACTTTTTGATAAAAATTGCATTGTACCTGAAAAATAATGAGAAATAAAAAGTCAATAGAATCGATATTATGTTTATCAAATAACTAATCTGCAAATGGACCATTTATTATTTGCATTGATTTTTAAAGGGCAAAACAAGAGAATTTTACATTTTTATTCTTGACATTGTTCATTACAAATTGCAAAATAATTAAAAATACATTTTATTTATGTACAATTTCTCTATTTAAAAGAAATTCCCCACAGTATTTTTTTAAAAAATAAAATGAAAGTAGTAAGTGATAAAGCATGGAAAACTTTAGACATCTGTTTGATGACTTTTGGAATACAATTGAAGAAAAAAAACACTAAATCGTGTTTCATATCCATTAACATTGTTCTAAAAACCATTTTCGTTCTATGGTTTGCTGTGTCCTTCCTTTACATTATCCTTAAGGTGATCACGTCAACAAGAAATTATCTCTCGAAAAGTTTTATTCATTGTGTAGATCTTTCCTGCATTTTAATAACGAGCGTAATTTTAAATCTAAAACTCAGCCATCTGTTCAAAATTAACAAACGTATCCAATTTGCTAAAGATAAAATTAGTTTTGCACCAAAGTATAAGAAATACAAATTTACGCTTTTGGTATTTTGTATTCTCCATTTTATTCACTTTCTCCTAACATGTGCTCATAATGCGTCATCGAAAAGCAACCATTTTAAACATTTAGATTTGCTCACATTTGGAAGATTTAGCTACGGTAGTTTACCCGAAGCTATAAAAAGCAAGTTAATCACGATTTCCAAAATTATAACAATGATATCGTCTGTGTTTTTCGAGTTTATACCCGCTATATCATCTGCCATCTGTTGCCTTCCTCAAATCGAATGCAACCGTTTGATTGGCGCCTATAACCAAATAGTTCTAATCAAACTGAAAGTGAAATTGTCGCCAAAAGATTTATTTGAAATCACTGCATGGTACTCCAAAGTATCCAAACTCGTGAAAGACATACACAGTACTCTGTCCTCATTGGTGGTTGTACTGTTAGGCTACTGGATGCTGATCATGTGTTATTCCCTTAGTATTGTTGTAAAACTTCACAAACAACATATTCTTCGATTTCTGTCTTATTCACTCTCTCTAATGATGCACTTAAATGAATTAATAACATTCGTAAATATTTCTTCGGAAATTCCAAGTCAGATATCGCTCATGAAGAAACAGCTGTTGGAAACGATGGAGAGTGATCCGTTGATATATGTTGATGCATCCAAATCTTCAGGGTTCACATTCTTATCTTCAGCTTTTGAGAGGTACAGAGAAGACACTCAATTTACGCCATGGGGCATATATAATGTGGACAGGAGAATAATTCCAGCTTTTCTAGGCTTAATAATAAGCTATGAAATTATTCTTTTACAGTTTAATAATAATTAAATGGAATAGTTAAACAATTACTGATAGAATAAGAGATGCTTTAATTTCATAACAAGCTCATCGTTTTTTCTTTTGTAATGAGCTTGGTCGAGTCTCGCACCAATTATTCAAATTCTTCAAGCAATTTTTATTCTCTTTTCTGTATAAAAGATTTTTTTAAAGCTTTTGGCTTGGAACAAAGTTGCTAATCTTTGAATGAAAATATTCGCTTGTGCTTGAATGCGGGATATTTCTATTTGCCGATTTGGAAATATTTATCAATCCGAATAATTAACATTTCTAGATGAGAGATGTTTGTCAATCAGAAAAATGTAGGCAATGCTTTGATGGGGATATTCGTCACACAGAAACTAAGCTATACCTGGATGAGGAATGTTTATCGATATCTGGACGGAAAATATTTTGCTAGTCTTTGCTCTCAAAAAGTTTTCCTTTGTTTCTGTTCGAGAAGTTTGCAAATACTTGGATAAAAAGCATGTGAAATGTTTAAAAAATAATGAATATTTTTTAAATATTAAAAGAAAGATTACTTTATATCTACCTAGTAAAACTTTGAAAATGAAAATATCCTCATTTGAAACGAAACGCCGCATGTATTGTAAAAAAAATTTCCATTGCAAAATTAATTGATTATACACCCCTGACCTCCATGCATGAATATGTGAATGAGATTGAAGCATAAAAATAAAATTTTAAACTTTATCAAAGTGTTAACTCATCATATTCAAAGAAGGAATGAAGTTACGACATCCTTAAATATAATCTAACTATAAAAGAAATTGAGTAGTTGGACGTCAACTGCATCGACTCTGTAGCCCGACTATAGATCTTCTTCCTACGAAGGCGGTCTGAAAATTCTGGTTGTCAAAATTTGCATATAAGACTAGTATGTGCACCAATGTGGTACAGATGTAAGTGAAACAAACATTAACAGATCTATAAGCAGAACGACGTATTATCAATGGATCTTGTAGAGTCAGGGAAATTACACACCGAATTCCTCCCCTTCTTATTCTTAGTTTCGTCAATGGAATGCTGCAAGTGACGTAGTATGGGTATCTCTATCCTGATTGGTTGTTGAAACGTGGCTTTTGTTTGCGTTATCAACTGTTCCTTCCATTCTATTTTGAGTAAGCCAAGTCCATCAAATATTAATTCTTTTATGTGACACATTCTGTATTCTTTCACAAAGATTCTTTCCCAAAGATTTCAATTCTTTTACTATCTATGTTTACATACAGGCATGAAGCCACGTGGAACATAAACAAACTAATTGCGTAACGAAGTTGCCAGATATACAAAACAAAAATATATCACGGTTACAATAAAATGCATAAACTAATAATAAATCTAAGTTAAGTAAAAGAAGTGGACGAGAAAGAATTATATTTCAACAAATTCAATACGCGATGCTGCTCTGTGTTTAATTACTTATCGTAAATTAACATTCTGACTGATCTAGAGAAACTTAGTTCAACTTTAATAAGCCATTTTGCTGATAAAGATTAGCTGACGTTATAGATCACATGTGAGGGTATGAGTAGTCTTCTTCTCGATGTGAAAGAACCCAATTATTTTAATATCATGATTTTTCCTCAATGCATTTTCTTTCGGTTCCTTTCATTGCTATAAATGGTGTTTCGCAATCGGTTAATTGCAAAATTTCAGTTCCTTTTATTTTGTTAGCTATTTTACCAGTTCATATACGTATCCTGCTATTCCATCGTGAGCCGGGGCTCATTCTAAGAATACAGTTATACTTTTTGTGACTGAGAGGAATATCTACGAGCTTTATTATTATTATATATATATATATATATATATATATATATATATGTATATATATATATATATATATATATATATATATATATATATATATATATATATATATATATATATATATATATATATATATATATATATATATATATATATATATATATGTGTGTGTGTGTGTGTAATACAAAAATTAAATACTTTTGTATTAATAAGAGAATTAAATCTCTTTCGTTTTCATAAAATGTCTTTGTTAAAGAATAAACGTCGAGAGATTCTATTTTGGGAATTCAAGGCTGAAAACATACCATTGAAATATAAATAGATTTATATTTCAAAGGAAGAGTTATTTTTAGAATCGTTCCCTTTTTCAATTCCATTTAAGGAAGCAGAAATGATTTTCCTTAATGCGTAAGGATACAAGGAATGTACGAAGGTGCCTTTTTACTTCAAATCTATGTTAGTATAAAACGTAAGAACGCATAGTTTTGCATGTCCTTTTCATAATGATGTGATCCAAATAAGCTGTGCCGGAATTGTCCGGAGTCTTGTCCATCAACTGTTAGCAATACCAGCCTACATTTAATAAACCTGTTTAGAACGTATGATGGCTTACGACTGCAATTATTTCAAGCTAAATACAACACTGATAACAGGGTTGGAGCCCTGTTATTACATATATATATATATATTGTGTATATATATATATATATATATATATATATATATATATATATATATATATATATATATATATATATATATATATATATATATATATATATATATATATATATATATATATATATATATATATATATATATATATATATATATATATATATTTGTTCTATTACGTTCTGCTTATAAATCTGTTGGATCGCCAAAAGAGAGTCTGAAAAAAATGGCATTGTTTTTTGAAATTGATTGCTCTAACAAAAAATTGTCAGTTGCGGTTCTTTATCGAAATAGATACTGGCAAGGACACAGAAAAGTACAGTGCTCAAAATAAAAAAAGGATCATCTCAAATCACTTTTGATCTAATGATGGGATTTTCAAGTGTTAGGATTCAGTCTTAAAGTTCGGAGGGAGGGGGATCTCAAATATGCTAATTAATTTGTGCAGATGATATTTTATATTATGAAATGCGTGAAAAGTAAAATTAACATTAAAGGGTTCAAATTTTGGATCACTCTCCTGAGCAAACTATGGGGACTATGTTCCCCAGATTGAGGCTACCCCCTATTGTTTAGGGGTCAGAAACCCGAATCCGTCGAGAAAAAAAAGGAATGTTTATTCAGAGCTTTGTAACTTGTTTCGTAATTGAAAATATCGCCTGCACTTATTAACTAGCATATTTGAGGTCACCCCCTTGAGCCATTAAGATTGAGTCAAAAAAGTCCCAGAATTGAAATCCGATAATTAGATCAAAAGTTATTCAAAGTGGTCTGTTCTTTTCTTTCTTTTTTTCGCTTTTTCTTTGCGCACTGTACATTAAGAAAAATATAACTAGCGGAATTCTGGAGGTTCCGGGGAAGGTTGACAGGGTTTCCGAAAGTTTAATTACTTGAAATGATGATTTTTGAAATTTGTAATTATATCAAAACAATAAACCATAATTTCTTTGATAGTTTGGTTATTTTTCTGAAATCACGAGTTGCGAATACCCGTTCTTCGTGCGGAGTGAAGAAAAAAAAATATATTAATCAGTACTAAACAAAACTACGAAATCATGCACAAAACTTAATGGCATAGATCGACACTATTGAAGAGCTTGGTGGAAGAACCAGGTAAGTGATATTTTTAGGGATATTTATAAATCAGTGAAAATAAAGTAAAGTAATTGCATGAATGTGGATATGTTTAAGGTAACGGAATTCCTTTTGCTTTCGTTTTAATCTTAACATTACTAATCCCCATTAATTTTTAGTATGCTTGCATGATTTTTAATTTAAAATTAGGCAGTGGTAAATTAAATTTTTTAAAGAATCGTTTGTCCCGCTTTCTAATTAATCAGTAATAAAATAGTTAGGAGACAACTATTTTCCTATTACTTTGATTATTGCCTCCTTTAAAACCAATACCACGCTCCACAACGCTCTTTAATCAATAAAGCTAAAATAATTTCCATTTATTTATTTATTATTATTTTCTGCTCTTCCCGGTGACTTTACGTTATTATATTAAGTAAAACACGTAATTTATAGTTCATCCCATCCGAATAAAGATTAACTGCCTTTAGCATAAGTTGGCGAGATGATATTGCTCCTGGCAATCTCATTAGCCAATCACGACCCATTTCCAATTCAGGATCCTAGAGGTATGATGTGCTATTGAAAAATGGAGGACTTTGTGACCCCTCAGATGTATCACTCACCAGTCACTATTTACTACAAGGCGGTTTCAGAAGACAGGGATAGAACTCACAACCCCTTGGACATGGGTCTTACCAACTAGGCCTTCTAACATACTGTTCATCTATAAATGTTCAGTTTATGACTGTTGGTAATACATGTAACAAATCGGTTAGTTTCACAAGAATCACTGGATCATAGGTCAATGAGCCCAGGTAACCATAGTAATGCTCATTACAATACGCATTATCAAAAGGAACGTGGAAAAAAAGCGTTTTCAATAATATGCACGCAACTAAATAAAAAACGCTTTTTTTATATGTAAAATACAGCATGGAACACTGGTGTCTTGTTCTACGTTAAAGGTAAAGTCTTTCAATCGCGGCTCACTTCCTACCTGCGTAGAAAGTAATTTGTGTTCATTTTCAGTTATTTAGATCTAAAAGAACAATTCATAATTGAAATTTGTTTAATTTTCAAAACCAATTTTTTGAAACAATTGTGATTCTCGAAAAGCGATCACAGGTTGACAATTGGCAAAATGGTTGTTGTCTAATTTTTTTCCGGTCTAAATTCTTTCGATTTAGTTTTCTCAGTCTCAGTAAGTTTAAGCCTTGGCATCGTTTTCTTGCTTCAACTTTAAACTTTGGGATCGAGTCAATCAGTCTGGGATCCTCTTTATTTGTGATGTTCACCTGAATTAGTATCGAAAATGATCCGGTTTGAAATGTAGGTTAAAATTTCTGATTCTTCATTAAAACAATAAAAATAAAACTATCTCTCAAATGATGAAATTCTCTTCTATTCAAAAACTCAAGAAGTATTTATGGGATCTCTCTGGTCCCATATCACAAAAATAAACTAAACCAACTAAATACATAACAAATTTAAAAGTGAAAAAAAGAATTCTAAAAAAATTATCAAACAGCAGTGGTCACCATAGCAACGCATGCAATGACGACATTTGCGCACTGTATACTATTACTCTTGAACACAGTTGAAAAGTGTGATGACGTCCAAATAAGGTGCGCTCGCCATCAAACCTAATACAACACCCATTTTGCCAATGAGTAATAAACAGTTCAGTATTTTTACAGTATTGGACTAAGAAATGGAGTTTACAGTTATCTAACTCCCATCAACCATTTGAATAAACTGTCGAAGTGTGAACCCTTTCATTTGGTAAGAGACAAAGACCTCAATGGGTTAAAATTACCAAAGAAATTGTAAAATGATTGATAGTTTTTTAAACCATTTTGATAATTTTGTCATGATACTTTAGAGCAGGGGTTTTAAACTTACATGAGGCCGGGGGCCACAATTAAAAACACAAATCAAATGGCGGGCCGCAACTTTATCAAAATTTTTTGTAGGACTCTTTTATGTTTGAAGGAACACTAAATATAACTGTCAGAGTTTTATCAAGTTGCACGAAACAAAAGTATTGAATTACAAATTAAAATAAGAAGTAGATTTTTAAAAATATTTAATTGTTATTAATAATATTTTTAAAAATATTAAATAAATAATAAAAATTCGGGCTGCAATAATTTTCAAGTGCGCACCTATGTATTAAACAATTAATGTGCAACAGATATCTAATTGTATTAAAATTTACATAGTAGCACACAAAATATTCAATGGGAAAATTGAGGTTTGTCGGCTGCAACCACCAGAGAATAGATATTTGCATTTTAAATTTACAAATGCGTGTTTAAATATTTTCGTCCAAAATGAGTGGTTTCTAAAAGTTAAATCGGAGAATTTCTTTGAGAAAATTTCTGATACGCACATTTCATTTTTTTCGCATGAAATACATAACAGTACATATACACATACATATACACATTTTCTTACTCATACACATGCACAGCCACATATACATCCACATACATATGCATATACAAAAGCATATTCCACATCCACATTCAGATACAATTACAATTACTGATATACATACACATATTCTCAAGAGCACACATACACACACTAATATAACATTACTGTTATGTATTTCATGCGCCCCACTTTTTTCGTTTTTCAATTTTTTTCTTAATTATTATTCTCCACTACTAAAACGTGGTTTTTAAAAATATTACTTTTTATTTTGAATTTTTATTATAATAGATTTAATTATCCGTAGATAGATATTATTGATTAAAAACATCTACTCAGAAATTCATCAATGACACGCTTCAGTATCAGTGACATTTTCTTAATTGAAATCAAACGAGACAAATAGAAAAAAATCTGTTTCATCAAAATTGAAAATCGATTTGCAAGGAGAGCATAGTTCATTAGTTAATGGTTTTATGTGTCAAATTGGATTTATTGATTCAGTCATTTTATTAAGGAAAACTAAGTTAAAAAAATAGATATAATATGTAATGCATTAAATATCCTGTTTTCAAGAAAGTATATTTTTTGTTAATGCAATGCATAAAGTGTCTCTTATTTTTGTCTAGATACGAATTTGATTCTAAAGCATCCAGATCTAAATGCAATCTGAATAATAGCCGTGATTTGCGAAAATTAGATTATTTATGCTTGTTCGAAGTTAATATTCAATTACAATTAAGTGTTTTTAGAAATTGAATTCTAAAAGTAATGATTCATTTATTGCAAGAATTGGACTGTTGAAGAAATATTGAAAATTCATGATAAAAATCACTGATTACCCGGATGCCTTTCTCTTTTCACAGTAAATTCCATGTCTACCGTAAAAATTACGGAAAAAAAAGAATAAATATGAAGGAACAACGAATAATTCTCCACTAGGAATCGAATCCGGGGAGCCAGATTACTGTGATACGATTTTAATCAAATTTATGGTGTTCGAGGGAATGAGATAAAAGTTGCCAATCTAGATTACTTTTCCAGTTTCATTTACTGAAAGATTTTTATAGAACTGTGTTAGCACTCTAGCAACAGCCTACAAGCATTGGCGTCATAAAGGTTTAGATTCCTCAAGTTCGATCATGACTGGCAGCATAATGGGTAGAATTATGCACAATTCTGCTTTTACTTTCCTAACAAGCTGGTCTCCTTTGATCTGAAGCTAAGTTTGCTTCAAGCAGCCAATGAGGATTGAGTTCCAGTCTTTCACAGACGATAGTTCTTTAACCACCGAGGCATCGTGATTCTGAAAGTACTGTGTCAGATATTGGTACTAAATGGCCCTGCTTAAGCTGTACATCCTCAATGTGGAATGTAACATAAAAATCGTCCATTGATTCCATTCTCTTGTCATTAGTTTTCTTACTAATTAGATATCCGTGTCGATTTCAAGAGATTAAGTTGTAGACCAGAAAAAAATTATATTAAGATTAAAGAACCTACAGTGACCAAAATGTAGAACTCCAGTTATATTGCTACAGCTACTAAAAATTGCAATGGATTAGCAGATTCCGAAACATTGTTTCAAGAATAAATCCCTCTCGTTTTACTCATAATAGACATTTTGATGTGGTCTGCCATTTACATGTGCTGCCATCTACCAACTAAATATTTAATATTTTTTCAGTGACTTGCATGTACTGTAGTCTACTATACATACTGCTGTTTATCTTGGGGTTAGAAAAAAGTCACTTCAAAAACTGTGGTTTATCATTAAGCCTTGTATCGAAAAATTATAAGTAATTTGGCTATCACCCAGGTCAATTTTCATTGAAGTAAAACTATTTAGTTAGCTGGAAAAGAAATTATATACCACTATGCAATCTTCTCCTCGAATTGCAAGTCTTACTAAGAGCTGCAACAGATTTCCAGAAGGGAAAATATTACTTTACGTTTTAGGTTTCTTTGGGATATATTATCTAAATTTTGAACCCAACAATTTCAAACTAAAAATTATTTCTTGTACATGCTGTAATTTGTTATGGACTATTTTACCGATTTTTTACGTTGTAGTTGAGTTTTTTACCGTTAACACACCATTAGGCTACGTACATCTCATTGATTTGATTATTATAATTATTTGTAGAGTATTTCTTAAGGAGTCGTTCAGAAATCTTATACTGATCGATAGATTTAGAGAACCAAGAAAGAAAAATATAATTAGCTACAAGGATACAATATTTTTCGTTCCAAGTTTCGTGAGTTTTGTGATGAATGTGATACGGACATTCGGTTCAAATAAAATTGAAAACAATGCCATATTTAACGCCACTTTCCGAATTTTGAATCAAGATAAAGTGCCTGATGTTTTAATTCTCGTTCAAGTGACAGTAGGCATTTTCATACTCTCGAACTACATTTTCTTATACTTCATTCCTCCTCTATGTACCGTCATTTGTTACCGTGTTCTAATCGAGAACTACGGATTGATCTACTCTTTTAGCCAAACAGCATTATTTACGACAGCTGAAACAAATCCATGCAACAAACTACTAGAAATAAATTCTAATTTGTCCAAAGTTGCCAAAAACATCAGAGAAGCAAACTGCGCCATTTCCCACTTACTGTTTATTTTATTCGGTTATGGGATGTTCAATACGTGTTTCACCCTTGGAGTGGCCTTTACGATAATGGTTGAGTTCTCAGAAAAAACAGTTGCCTATGTTCTGGCATTTGGTTCGATGGCAATTTATTTTGTTCTTATGATTAATGCTGCGGTTAAAGTGAGTGAAGAAATGGAGCGCATGCAAAAAAGGGTAACACAAACTTTCATGAGTGCACCGGGACTTGTGGACTTACATCCTGCACTCGTTTCAAGTCTTGTGTTCGTTAATTTTGAGATAATTCGATACCAAAAGGATGTTGCCGTAAGACCTTTTGAAATGTTCGAGTTGAACAAGAATTTGATACTAACTGTTTTCGGCGTGATTGTAAGTTATGAGGTTATAATATGGCAGTTGCGTTAATAATTTCCCAAGCAATAATTTGTTGGCCCTAATGAAATTCCTTGTAATTGTTACTGAGTGTACTCAGAATTTTGAAAATTGTAAATGCTACAGTACGTATTCAGAATTATGGGAATTACAAATGCTTCTGTTACTCAGAATTTTGAGAATTTTTACTGTTGCAGTGTATACTCATTATTTTAGCTGTAAATGTTGCAATAAATACTTAGAAATTTGAGAGTTATTAATGTTACAATATATATTCAAAATTATGGAAGTTATTAATGTTATTATCCACTCAGAATTATAGGAGTTATCTTACATTATATACTCAGAATTTTGGGAGTTATTAATGTTACATTATATACTTAGAATTTTTAGAGTTATTAATGTTACATTTTCAACTCAGAATTATAGGAGTTATTAATGTCACATTTTCTACTCCTAATTATGTGAGTTATTAATGTTGCATTATATACTCAGAATTATGGGAGTTATTAATGTTACATTATATACCCAGAATTTTGGGAGTCATTAATGTTACATATATACTCAGAATTATGGAAGTTATTAATGTTGCATTATATACTCAGAATTATGGAAGTTATTAATGTTACATTATATACCCAGAATTATGGGAGTCATTAATGTTACATATATACTCAGAATTATGGAAGTTATTAATGTTGCACTATATACTCAGAATTATGGGAGTTATTAATGTTACATTATATACTCACAATTATAAGAAATAGGAATGCTACAATATAAACTCAATATATACTCAAAATTTCGGAAGTTATTTAATGTTGCATTATCCCAAACAGCCACAAATATCCACAACACATTTTTTGAGATATTTCTTAGATAAAAATACTGGATACTCCCAAATCCAGCAGAGATTTCTAAGATATCTGAATGTCCTTGAAATATCCGACAGAAATCCAGGGGTCGCATCTGTGTGATGTCTAGCAGATATTTGGATATTGATATCTGCTGTATATCCAAGAGACATATGACAGATATGACTTATCACAGATATCCATGAGATATCCAGCCCATGACATTTATATTTTAGGGACTTCTAATAGATATGATTTTTATATATTATCTGATATTTGAGAGATATGTTAGTTCCTCAAAAACTTGATTTTACTAACTTAAAGGATCCTGTGTAAAGAGTAAATTTATGCTTCCCATCCCATAATTTTATGAATAAAATTAATTCAAATATTACAGAATGTAAAGTATAAATAATCTAATAATATTAGATAATTATATTTTGCAAATAAAATGTATGAAATTTAAATTGTTTGATGACAATTTTTATCTAAAAATTTAAATTTTTACAAATTATTCATAATTTATAAATAACAAAATATTGGAGAGATTTGAAAGTGTAAAAATACCAAGTGATATAGTGATATAAAAGTTCCTCATATTGATAGAAAGATTTTTAATATTAAGTTAAATTTTCTTCAGCTAACAATGTTTTTTTCTTCACCTTTGTTTAAAAAAATTTTGAAGTTTTTAATCGATTTTGTCTGCAGAGTAAGCATCACATTGGTTTTAATTTACAAGGAAATATTTTACTATAAAATTGGGCAAATTTATGTAAATAATAAAAGACAAGAGAGTTATTTATGGCCATAATCAATTTATTTATTGTATTACAAATTTATCTATAGCTAAAATAAATTTGTTATAATATTGACTATATTTGACCAGTAATATATTTCAAATCTGCTTCTATTTGGTGCTCGGCCCTAGAAAATTTGTTTACAGGTAAATATGTAACATCATGTTATAGAATTTGCTGTACCTTCTACATGATAAAACTCACTTTAGTTGATTAATATTATGCTCAGTAACTTAGCATAATTTTTTTAATAGAAGTATTAGCTGTATTTGATTTCTGCTTATTTATTTTTATTTTATTATTTTTTCAAAAAACTGAACAAAATGGACGTTCGCAAAAAAAGTTTTTAAAAAAATAATTGAATTTCCTTGATCTGGATAACTGAAAGTAATGAATTTTTTTTTAGTTTGAATCCTAACAGTTTTCAAGAATTATATATTAAATTTAGTATTAAGATTTACTAAAATGTTTTGTACTTAAATTTATTATGCAATATGAATTTAAATAAACAATTATCTTCCCAATTTTATGTAAAAAAAGGCTTTAGCAATTTTTCTTGTTGTTTGTTTTTCATTAAATTCACCATTCACTTCATTAAATTCACCATCACTAATGAACACTTTAACTCCAAAATCAATTAGATGAACTATGAATGTCATAATAGGTTTTAATGAGCACTATGATAATCAATTATACTTGTTTTTCTTCCAATTTACACATTTCATGAAGTGCAATTGTGTCAAGATATTTCAATTCAAAATGATTATTTTTAACACTTACTTGTTTCATAAATCTGAAGATAAAACATAACATATAAATACCTATCTTTCGGAGAAGAGAAACATAATAAATTGGCCAAACTATTATTGAAGCTACACTGTAAAAAATTTCGAGCTATGCTGCACCAAACATTGGTATTCATTTGCTGGCTACATAAAGTCGTGCATAGTTTTACCATATATTGGTGCTCAGGGGCGTACGCAAGGGGGGGGGGTTAGGGGTTTAAACACCCCCCTTGAGCTCAGACAAAGTGAATTTACAAAATAATACAGACAAAAATAAAAATTTTAGTAGAAATTATGCGGGTTATTATTTTTTAAGACTATATATTTTTATTAGCCTTATGCCTACTTTCTTTTCTCACGGTATTTCTCAGAATACTGATAAAACATTTACTATAATAGGGTAGTATTTTTGAAACCAAATTCACGTGATACTGTTACGGGCGAGCCCCGATCACTGGTTCCTTTCTGTCCTGCCAGTTGCGATAGTTTTCGAGACTGGCTGGCATTCGCGAGGTCTGGAATCCTAGACGTTCTGTCGTCTTTGAGACAATTCGAGCATTTTGTAGATGCGGTAAAAAAAATTATATGAAAGGGGGAACGGAGTACAGTGGAGTTAGTTAGCCAAACTAAGAGTTATCTCTGCCGCTTGTCTATCTTTCGGAGCTTGTTTCTAAATCTGTTTTGTTTTGGAGGCACTGTGCTCGTTGAAGTTGTTCATTCCAGCTCGAAACTTTGAGATCGTAGCTTAGCGGATATTTCTGTGCCAATATATATGTATATATTTTTGCTGTTCTTGGATCTTTAGGATGTTAAAACGCAAGAATTTAACAATTTTTAATTACTTTGAGAAAAAATCACGACCTGAAATTAGTGAGGTGACAGCATCTAGTACCAATGTAAGTTTTTCTGTTGAACAGAAATGTGATACTTCCGTTGAAGAAAACGTTTCTAGCGTAGCAGAATCTGATGAATGTGAAAGCGGCCCTCAAAGTGTTACTTCCCACCCATATGACATTGGACTTTTTTCAGAAGATAATACATGCGAGGATAAAAAACTGGATATACTTAAAAATGTTTGGGAACCCAATCCAGCATTTGTTTTTCCTGAAAAAGGAAAAAGAAAATTGAAATTTCAGTACAAATGGCTTTATCGCTGGAAATGGCTTGCATATTCAGAGGTTAAGGGTGGTGCTTTTTGAAAATTTTGTGTACTTTTCGCCCCAAGTGTTGCCGGTTCTGGAAAGAAACCTTTAGGCCAACTGTGCAATGCAAAATTTGACAACTGGAAAAATGCTGTAGAGCGATTTTCTGAACACGAGAAATGTCTTTATCACAAAAAATCGATCGAAACTGCTCGGACATTATACGATATTTTACTTGGAAAGATGAAACCTGTGGATGAACAAGTTGACAGTGCAGCAAGCAGAAGAAAATTAGAAAATAGAAGAAACATTACTCCAATCATTGAAACCATCCTATTTTGTGGAAATCAAGGTCTCGCTCTAAGAGGACATAAGGATTCGGGAATAATTGCTGAACAACCAGGTGAAGAGAACGACGGAAATTTTCGGGCATTGCTTCGTTTCCGGAGTAAGAACGATTCGACTCTTAAGAACATTTTAGAGTCAAGCAGAAAAAATGCTCAGTATACCAGCCCTCGATTTCAGAACGAAGTTATTGATGTTTGCAATATTTTAATCCTGCAAAAACTAGTCAGCAAGATTAATGATGCAACTTGCTTTTCCATTCTTGCAGATGAAACAACTGATATTGCAGGTATAGAGCAATTATCGTTATGCGTTCGATATGTCGATAAAGAAAATTTTAACATCAACGAACAGTTTTTGCAATTCATTCCGGTGCATGACTTAACCGGAAAAGCAATAGCAACAACAATATTAGACCAATTACAGTCTATGAAAGTTGATATAAAAAAGTTACGTGGACAGTGGTACGATAGTGCTGCATCAATGAGTGGAAATTTTAATGGTGTACAAGCCCACGTAAGAAGTATTGTCCCATCAGCACTCTATGTACATTGCTCTGCTCATAGCCTCAATTTGGCTGTATCAAATGCATGCGAAATAACTGGCATTAGAAATTGCTTAGGTACAATTAAAACATTATACGACTTTTTAAATACGCCAAAGAGACAGTATGTCCTATCTTCAGCAGTAGAGGAGATGGAAACCAGCTCTAAGAGAGAGAAAATTAAACAGCTATGTGCAACCAGTTGAATGGAAAGATACGACTCAGTAACCGCTGTGGTGGAACTTTTCGAGCCTATCGCCGAAACACTAAAAAAAATATCAGAATGGAAGGATAAGGAATCAGCTTCCCAGGCTAATTCTTTACTGTGCACAGTATCTAATTGCCAGTTCGTAATATCTCTTTTGTGCATTTACAAAGTTTTCACCATAACAATCCATCTCTGTAGATACCTACAAAAAACAAGCATAGATTTGATAGAGGCAGTGAGTCTTGCAGAAGATGTCATTAAAGATCTAAAATTAATGCGTGAAAATGCCACTGAAACATTCTCTGAAATATTCAGCTCTTCTTCTCTTATGCTAACAAGCATTGGAGCTTCCACTTCCATGCAAATCCCTAGAATAACGGGAAGACAGAAAAATCGCGATAATTTTCCCTCATCGACACCGGAAACATATTTCAGAGTTAGGGTTTTCATTCCATTTATAGAAAATTTTATAACACAATTAGACTTAAGATTTGTATCGCATCGTGATATTTTGAAAGGATTTCAGTGTCTTCTACCTGCTGATCCTTTCATTTGCCAACCTTCAAATATAAAGGCTTTTGAAGCATTAATGGAATTTTACGCTCAAGATTTGGATAACTGTAAAGAAAGCCTTAAGTCTGAACTAAAACTCTGGTATAAAAGATTAAAAAGGATTAGTGAAGACGGAGGTAGTGTTCCAAAAACTGCGGCGGATGCTCTTGGAATGTGCAATAAAGATATAACACCAAACATTTTCTAACTCCTAGAAATATTGGTCGTTCTACCTGTTTCAACGAGTGCAAACGAAAGATTCTTTTCTACTTTCCTCCGTTTGAAGACTTATTTACGCAACTCAACGGGAAATAATAGAATGAATGGATTGGCGCTCTTAAGTATTCATAAAAAATTTACCCCAGCTGTAGAAGACATTTTAAACGAACTTGCAAAAAAACCCCGTCGTTTGGATATTACTGCATAAATCAATAAATTTTTAGCGTGTTTGTATGCTGGTTTAATTCCCTATTTGTTGGTAATTTTTTTTTTGGTTAAATTCATTGGTTTTCTATGGAATATTCACATTTATACGGTTATTACTTAGGTAGCTGTTACAGTATGAGTAGTTTTTTCTGGCTTGATTTATTCCTAATTTTTAATAAAAATAAAATATTTTACCTCTTATTATAAAAAAAATTATATTCTTAAACTTACAAAATAAAAACAAAATTTAACTAAACAATGTTGTCTAAATAAAAAGTCAAAATTGTCTAGCTGTCTAAATTAGGGAAATAATAGTGCTTTATCACATACTCGAATTTCGTTTAGTAATTTTTGAAAATTATGACACCCCCCCCCCTTGAAAAAATTCTGCGTACGCCACTGTTGGTGCTTTCACTAGTTCCAAACAACGAGAGAAGGTTGCACCAAAAATCGGAATTTTGAAAGAGACTAAAAGCGGCGAAAGGTTGCACCAAAACTAAGTGTTTTGAAGGGAACTAAAAATGGAGGAAGGTTGCATCATGATTTGGTATTTTTGAAGGGAACTAAAAGCGAGGAAGGTTGCACCATTATTAAATATTTTTAAAGCACCGAAAAGCAGATAAAGTTAGCATCATTAATAAATATTTGTAAAAAAAAGAGAAGATATTTTAAATTAAATTATTTAAATCTATAAAAATTAATAAAACGATTTTTATTTTAAATGTGTTATGTAATATATATATATTTAAATATATATTAAGTAATGCATCTAAAACAAAAATAGCTTTTTTAATTTTCATATATTTAAGTAATTAAATTATAATTTGATTTAAATTATCTTCTCTCTTTTTTATAAATATTTATTAATGATGCTAACTTTATCTGTTTCTTGGCGCTTTAAAACTATTTTCGTTCATATAAAAACTTTTTCTTTCTTCAAATTGATATATATGTAAAATTTGAATAATTTTTTACATTTCATTTAAAGCACGAAAAGATGCTATAGAGTTAATACCGCTAATGTTTTACAGAGAAAATAAAAAGAATTTTAATTTTAGGCTGAATCAAATTCTTATTACTATGTATTTTGAAATTATTTTATTATTTAAAAATGAAAACATTACTTTTACAAGTAAAAATTTATATAAAAAAGTAGACGAATATTGTATTGGTCAACCCCCAATCTCAAATTAAGGAAACATTCCAATATTAACTACATTGGCGTATGGAAATATTAAATTTGAAGTAAATTAAGAAATGTAAAAATAATGAAATAACTTGGAAATATTAACAAAAAATATACAGATCAATATTTAAACATAATTTATTCATTTACAATCACTTTGATATTTGTATACATAGACAGAATGTAATAATTTTTAAGCAAAATCTTAAAATTTAAATATATTATACTTTTTACACATATCACAGCATTCACTAAAAAAAATACAAAATATTCACTCAAAAATATGATAGATAGTATGTTTTTGTTACTATGAGAGTGCATTCAATTCAAACTTATTTCAAATTTACAGTAATTTAAAATAAAAATTATGTTATGCCTCAATGTTGAGAGTTTTGAAATTTGGGATCATCTGAAAATAATTTTCTATATTTTAATAAGATACTAAATTTCTTGATATATTCTGCCTCATCTGAATTAAAATCTACAATATAGCTAAATTACTTTTTTGCAAGCATAATTTACTACTTGATAAAAAGAGTCAAATTTCACACAGTTTGGAAAAAAATACTGTAATTTTTTTTTTAATAAATTAGTAAATGATGGTGAGTATATGAGAAAAAACAATATTTTTATTACATATTCATTATTATAAATTTTCTGGTGCTATTACTTTAACTATATCACATTTTTCAGTTGATTGCAAAAAAACACAACAAGATTTAAAAAGATTACACACAAATAAAATTTTGGAGCCTATTTACAAAACAATAATTGTTTTTCCAAACACAGGTTCTTCATTCTCAAAACTTGAAAACTATACACATTCCTTGTTTGTAAGCTGTTCTTGAAACTAGCACTTATCAAGTGTGAAAAAACTGTTTATAACCTTCTGGAATTCTGGTGATTTTGGCAGAATAAATATTTTTATCTATAGGTTCGGCACTGGGCATAACAGTATTTTTTCCTGTGTCTCTTTTTCAATTAAAATCATTGAAGTTGTTGGTATCTTTATGCTAATGAAAGAAGATTAAAAATAATGTAATTTATGCTAATAAAATGTACAGAAGAAACAAAATTTGAATCCTTACTTTTTTAAAACATAGAAAGATAAATCAAAGCAAGTCATATTTTAATTACTATTTTTAAAATACAATATAAAGAAAATTGAGAAATTGTAGGTCTCATGTAAAAAAAAAGGTTAAAACATTTCACTTCCTTAAAAATAAAATTTTTTGAGACCAACTATTTATAAAGGGGGGGGGATTTTTATCTTAAGCCTCCTTTCACCCACAAAGATGCCGGAAAAGAAAGAAAGATATTGATATTTTAAAATATTATTATTATTATTTTTGTTAAAATGCGCTAAAGCAGCAAAATAGAATTTTTCCACTTGAGAAATTGTGAATTGAATTTTATGTTTTATTAATTTTATTCTGTTAACAGTTAAAATAATAAATGAACAAATTGATCATCACTTGTATGGATAAAAGAGTTCGTGTTGAGTCTAAGAGGGTGGAATCTGGCTGCTGATTAACACACAAGCAGTATTCATGTGGATAGTATTAAAACTCCACTTGCATACTGTTTGTGAGGATTGCCTTTTTAACTAAAGGTCCTTTGTTTCATAGAAGCACATATATTTCAGAATAAAAAAAAATTCACTTTTATAACTAAAGTGAAACTTTTTTAAAAAAAATATTTAAAAAAACAAAACCTGTAAATATTATAAAGATTATGTATGACATTTTTGAGGATCAATGAAAACGTTCAATTTCATGGTTATATTATCCTTCCCCTCACCCACAAAGCACAAATATGGGTTAAATTAATATACATAAAGCAACAAAAAAATTAAAAAAAATAAGTAAAAATTAAAAAAACATAGAAAAATAAGTATCTAAAGCAGAGTATCAAAGTATTTTTTTATTTGTATTTAAGAAGAAAAATATATTTATTATCTTTTTAAATATAATACTTTGTTTCATTGAAAAATTGTTTCGCTTAGTTAAAAAATATTAATAATAAAATATATTTTAAGAAAAAATTATAATAATAAATCAGCTTATTTCTAAATGTTCTAAAACAAATCTTGTTCTTGCCGGTGTTTTGTTCTAAATTTCAGTAAGGTATTCTTGGCGAATTAAAAAAATAAATATCGCTTTGTTTTCTTTAACGCCAATATTACCCACTATGTTTTTCTCCTACCTCGTGCGCTCAACGAACGTAAAGAGAAATCTAGTTTCCATGACAACGGTTAGTATTAATTTGAGGTGAATAATTCGCATTGAAAATTTCACAACAGAAGCACTTTAGAATGTATAGCCAAAATTCGTGCAATTATGTGACATTACAAACGAAAATGAGCAAAATAGAACTTGAAAATCAAAACAAAAGCATAGATATTGATAAAAAGTTTTAATCCTAACAGAAAGCACATATGAATTTTTTTGTTCGGTAGAATGAAATAAAAACACGAACCTAGAGAAAATTTTCACCGGCAGTAAATTTGGCGGAAAGCTATGCTCCTTTAGCCAAATAAATTGTAAATGCACTTTCTGTGCACATAAAATCGTTGTATTTCCTTATTTACTGAAAAAGAGCTAATATAGATTTTAAAATATTTAATTATTCATACAACGAATACGGTTTCCTAGAAGAAATTTGAAGCTAACACTTTCAGAACAGACAGCAAAATTTTTAAAGTTGATATTAAAGAAATGAACTGTAATTAATGCAAATAATTAAGAAAAGTTTACTTACTTTCAAAAGAAATTGACAATTTCAAAGACACCTTGCATGAGATGATATCAAGATTCAACAACAAAATCGTCCATCTTGTCAACAACTACAAAATAAGTCATCGGTCACTTGCCTGTCATAGGACGAAAATTTGGTGCAATCGATTGCGCCGTAAACGCATTTCTTGATCATATTTTCCAATTTATGGTGCAACCTAGATAAAAAAAAATTTGATTTATCCTATTTATGGTGCAATTAGCAAACTTTGCACCAAGTATTGGATAAACATTAACCGAGATCTTTTACAGTGTACACATATTTATTTAATAGTGGAACTAGGATCTACTAAATAATACAGACTGCAGATTAATTAGTAAATTAATAATTATATAATTATGAAAATAGTCAACATTTTGTAAACAGGGCAAGATAAGTGAGCTATATGTGACCCGAATTATTTATTGTGTAATAAAATTCCACCCGGACAGACATACACGAAGGCAAGTTTATATAAACGTGGTAAAATAGGAAAATCTTACTAACCAATGCGCCAAAATAAAAAAGATGATATAATTTTGCGCTTATCTCGCCAAATAAATTAAACAGTGCGCAAAAAAGTTAACTACTCAAATATAATGTGTGGCCAAGTGATTGGATTTTCATTCACTATTACTCAATCTTATTAGTTCCAGAACCTAACTTTAAATTTGCTTATCAATTAGTGATGACTAAGGCCCGGATTTTGATGACATTTGCATTTTTTTGCATTTTTTGCATTTTTGGATATTTTTTCTCCTTTAGAGCATTTTTTGAGATTTATAGGGCATTTTCTTTAAATTTTGGGGCGTATTTTGCATTTTAACGCCTTTTTTAAATTTTTTGTTAATTTTTTTCTAATTTTTTATTATTACACTGGCTTCTACTAATGAAGAAAATCTCTAGGATATTAAAAGGTGAAGCAACATCTTTTCAAATTGAAGAAGAATTGTCAGTAAGTGTGACCGTCATTTTCAAGTACGCACCAATAACATCAGTAGACGTTGAAAGAAGCTTCTCCTGGTATGAAAAATTGCTTTCAGACAAGAAACGCTCGTTTACATTTCAAAATATTAAAAAAAATTTAATAATCCACTCTAATTCTGATATTTAGTAATATTATGAGATGGAAGTTGTTATATTCATTTAAGTTTCTATACAAAATGAAAATGTTTTGGAGTCAATATATTTTCCTTTTTTTTTTGTTATTTTAGGATATAAAACATATTTTTCAAACTTTAATGAACATAGAACATATTGGATAAAATGATCTCTGAAGCTATAAATTTACAACCAGGAAGTGTAGTTTTTTTGGGAACTGAAACTTTTAAGTCATGTGACTCTCATCGCATGTTTTTCAAGGTCTAAATATTAATTCAATACTAATGTTATATTTTTATGTTTTATTACTCTTTGATTTTCAGTTCTCACTTTCTCTTTGTGTATCGTCAACTGAGGGAGGATTCTTATCCTTCCTCACTGCTTGTAAAAATGTTTTGTGAAAATGCATCATTAAATTTCTATATCGCTTAAAAGGATGATTCTTCAATGATGCTAGTTTGACTCATTCACAAATTAATCAATTTCAAAGAACTTATTTTCAGCCATTCATCGAACTCATCGCCTTTACAAGGTAAGATTTACTACCTTTTTCCTATCAAGATTATGAGACTGAAAGTATAAAATAAACATAGTGTGCAAAAATTATAAGTATATTATTTGAAAAAAAATATAAGCTATTTTAAGCTATATTGAATTTAAATAAAAATAACAAAATAAGAATGCATGAATTTATATTACACGTACTATATATTATATATTAGAATAAATTGATTATAGCACACTTATTAAATAGCAATATATAAGAAAATAACTCTATATATTTGCTCAGAAATATAAATATAAAAATAAATATATAAAAATGAAAGTAGTGTGATAAGTAAAACTGTTTACATTTTCTTAATTAGTGAATGAGTTTATAAAATATAAATATTGGCTGAAATTCTAAACATAAGCAATTATTATTTTATAAAATTAAAAATGGCATTATCAAGAGACTCTCAATTGATAGAAAAACTAAATCAACACAATTATAGTCATTGGAGTTTTAAAATGTCAATGCTTCTCATAAAAGAGGAATTGTATGAAATTGTAACAGATACACCTCCAAATCCCATTACAGCAGATTGGGGTAAAAAAGATAAAAAGGCCCGCGCACTAATAAACTTGTGTATAGATGATAATCAAATAGTTCACGTCCGTGAAAAAGAAACGGCTAAAGAAACATGGGATACATTAAAATTAATACACGAAAGAAGCAACTTATCTAGCAAATTATTTTTGTTAAGAAAACTTTACAATACGAAATTAGAGGAAAGGGGAAATATGATAACTCACATTACTAAAATTTTAGAGATAGTAAACAAACTTAAAGCAATAGATGAAAAAATTAGCGATTCTCATTTATCAGCGATTTTACTATGCTCAGTACCACAAAGCTATGACACACTCATAACAGCATTAGAAGCTGGACCCGAAGCGGAATTAAATTCCGAGTTTATAAGAAGTAAGCTAGTTGACGAATATAATAGAAGAATAGAAAATAACTATGCGTCGGAAAATCCAAACAAAGCATTTCAAATCAACAGAAAATATAATAATAATTATAAGAGGGAAAGTAATAAATATTGCACACATTGCAAGCTTAGAAATCATAATAATGCTGATTATTGGCATTTGAAAAAAATTCTTGGCTAAAGCCAAAACAACACCCAACCAAAAGAAACTCAACCTCCTTATGTAAAAATACTAGAGGTGAAGTAGAAAATAAAATGAGCAATATTGTTGTTCAGAGAAAAGTAGGAAGTAGAAAATAAAATGAGCAATTTAACTTTCTTAACCTCGAAATCAGAGAAAGAAAACTGGATCATTGACTCTGGTAGTTCATCACATATTTCTAACAATCAGGAATCATTTATTAAAATAACTGACACAAACAAAAGTGAAGTCACCATAGCAAATGGGAACACACTGATGTCATACGACTCGGGAGAAGTTGAAATTATCACTAAGACATCAAACCATAAAATAAATAAAATAACACTAAAAAATGTTCTCTATGTACCAGACATTGAGACTAATCTTTTGTCAGTTACCAAAGCAACAGAAAACGGATGCACTGTTGTCCACGCCCTCATTGGCGAAATTGTAGTGCGCCAAGCGTAGCTTTCTAGCGTTCTTTTCTCATTCAATAAAAAATTACCAAACGTTACAGTCCATTTGACTCTATTAGCTCCGACATCTTTGGTCCTAGCGACCAGGAGCGGAACCAGCTCAATATGAGCACAATTAACTCAATAACTAGTCTTAATCGCCAACGTGGGGCAATTAAAACAAAAATGAACAAAATCCAAAAATTTTTGGAAGAACATTCAACGCAGCAGGATGCAAACGCCGCTGCCATCATTCTCAAAAAGAAATTGAAAGTAGCTATGGAACTGCAAGCATCGATATCAGAACTGATTAAAGGATATACGCTACTTCCGGAAGAAATTGATCTAAAAGACAATCTAGATGTTGCTCAAGATATAGAAGATGAAATCGAAGAGATAGAGGTAAAAATCAACATTTTACTCTCTAAAATTGATTTTAATAAACCTAATGAAACGGAATCAAATGCTTTATGTACCAACATATATAAAATTCCTGATTTACCATTACCTTTCTTTTCCGGAAAATATGAAGAATTTCAAAATTTTAAAATTCAATTTAATTCTATTATTGGAAATAATAAAGAGTTGAGCGACACGCAACGATTGTGCTATCTTAAAAGCTGCCTCAAAGGCGAAGCAAAACGCCTTGAGTCAGCCCAAGATACATTTGAATCTTTATGGTCTTCACTTGAAGATAGATACGAAAACAAACGAGCAGTTATCGATTGCCATGTTAATAAATTATTAAATTTTTCAAGAGTCCCTGACTCTCCTAATCAGCTCATGCAATTAATCGATAACACTAAATGTAATTTACGAGCGTTAAACTTGCTTGAATTTAAATCAAATGAACTATCAGATACATTGATTATGCACATTTTATTCCAAAAACTCGATCCAGAAGTTAGAAAAAGTTTTGAAATGAAATTGTCGAAAAACGAAATACCCAAACTAGACAATTTTCTAAGTTTTTTGGAAGAACGTTCTAGAATTATGCAAGGTCTTAAAATTAAAGAGGAAAGAAAGAAGCCCCATTTTAGTTCAAGGCCAAATACAGAGAAAATGTATTTAATTAAATCGAAATTGAATAACCCATGCTTATTAGGTTGTAGGGAAAGCCATAAACTTTATAAATGCGATAAATTCAAACGAATGAGTGTAAATCAGCGAATTGAAATAGTAAAAACTCATAATTTGTGTTTTTCATGCTTAAATAAGCACTTTCCTAATCCTTGCATGTCAAAATACACTTGCTTTTGTAAAAGCAAAGATCATCATTCTTTACTTCATGAAAATATGAGAAATGAGTCATTTACATTTGATACAGCAGTAGAAGAGAAAAGGGAGACAGACATCTTGTCACCCCTCTCCCCTCCTTTCACTCCTTCGAACACTTTGTTTACGAATAAAAACGAAAATGCTAATTGCGTGATTTTAAACACGGCGGTTGTTTATATTAAAGATAGGCAGGGAATATTTAGACCATTAATAGCCACTTTAGATAGCTGTTCAAGTTCAAATTTAATAAGCAGTAGAGCTGCTAATTTATTGGGTTTAAAGAAACAAAAAACAAATGTACCGATTTCTGGTGTTAATGACTCGTGCATTACAGCTAAATCATTTGTTCGTACCGAGTTAACAAATGAAGAAAATAATAAATTTTATTATTTAGACTTGTTAATAGTTCCAAAAATTGCGGTTCTTCCACCCACATTTGTAAACATATCGAATTTAAGTTTATCTGAAAAAATAAAACTTGCCGATAATAATTGGAATAAACCAAAACGAATTGATGCTCTTTTAGGAGCAGAATTATTCTTCGAACTATTGGGTACGAATAAAATTAAAATTAAAGATTCCCAATTAATATTAATTGAAACGTTTTTTGGTCATGTTGTATCGGGAGTAGCTAACAACTTAAATTCTAATTTAGAGAAAATTAACGATTCGTGTTTTTTACTTGTTGAAACCGAAAATCTTGATAAGGCGTTAACTTCCTTTTGGGAAAATGAAGATGTAAACGAAACAAAAACTCCCGTCAGTTCAGAATTAAATTATTGCAACGAACTTTTTGAAAACTCGTTTTATCGAAAAACTAATGGGAAATATGTAGTTCAGATGCCATTTAGGAAGGATATTAGTGAAAACAACATACCGTTGGGAGATTCAAAACAAATTGCTGAAAAAAGACTTAATCAATTATGGAAACGTTTGTCAAGTAATCCTGCAATGAAAGAATTGTATGTTTCGTTTTTAAAGGAATATGAACTTTTGAACCATATGGAAAGGATAGCAGACAATTCTGATTTTGATGACAGTTATGGATATTTTCTTCCTAATCATGGTGTCTTAAAACCAGATAGCAAAACTACTAAACTTAGAGTAGTGTTTGATGCAAGCGCCAAAACTACAAATGGCTGTTCCTTGAATGATTTGTTATGCAAGGGAGGAGTGATACAAGATGAACTGTTCTCTATTATGCTTCGATTTAGAAAACACATCTATGCCTTCACCGCAGATATTGAGAAAATGTTTAGACAAATCGAAATACTGCCTTCACAAACCAAATTTCTAAAAATACTCTGGAAAAATCACGAAAGTGAGCCTACTGAATCCTACAGACTTAAAACCGTTACGTATGGCACAGCATGTGCTCCTTACTTGGCACAGAAGACTCTTCAACAATTAGCAAAGGATGAAGAGAAGGATTTTCCTTTGGCATCGAAAGTTGTTATGGGAGAATTTTACATGGATGATTGCCTAACCGGTACTTCTAATTTAAATGAATGTATTAAGCTTCAGCAAGATTTAACAGAACTACTTAGAAGGGGAGGAATGAAATTACACAAATGGTGTACTAGCTTTGATTCACAAGACACAGAATTGGGAGACTTTTCGTTTGATCGTGACAGTAATGCAACAGTGAAGACTTTAGGGATGCGATGGAATAATAAAAGGGATACATTTCTCTACAAAGTTGCAGTTACGGAAAAATCAGATGTTACTAAGAAAGATGCTTTATCTCAAATTGCCCGTTTGTATGATCCTCTTGGTCTACTTGGTCCAGTCATCAGCAAAGCGAAGATTTTTATGCAACGGCTTTGGTTGCACAAGCTAGACTGGAACGAAAGGTTACCATCCCCTATTGCCCAAGAGTGGACTTTGTTCATTAAAACGCTTCATAGTATAGAAACTATTCAAGTACCTCGTTGTGTTTTGAAGGAGACATTTTCCAAACTTATTCTGCATGGTTTTGCAGATGCCTCAGAAAAAGCATTTGGAGCGGTAATTTACTTACAGACAGTTGCAGATCCTGATGAATCTTTCAGCCAGCTTCTTTGCAGCAAGTCGCGTGTAGCACCAATCAAGACTATGACTATTCCTAGATTGGAACTGTCTGCGTGTCTACTTCTTTCAAAACTTGTGAAAAAGGTCGTAGAGGCTATGAAACTTAAATTTGATCATATCAAACTCTGGTCAGATTCAACTATTGCGCTAGCGTGGATCAATACTTCGCCTCACCTTTTAAAAACATTTGTGAGTAATAGAGTCTCACAAATCCAACAACTTACGTCTAATTGTGATTGGGGACACGTACCTTCAGAAATGAACCCAGCAGATATCATTTCCAGAGGCTCAGACGCTACAACCCTTGGATCCAATAAACTGTGGTGGACAGGTCCCGATTTTCTAAATAAAGAAAATTTTCAAGTTGAAACTCATTTCAGTGATGAACTCTTTTCTACCGAGCTGAAACCTATAGCGACTTCACTAATGACTATAAAAAATGACTCTTTTATTGATAAATGCCTAAGTGTTACAAATAATTTTCTGAAACTAATAAGAATTTTAGCCTTTATTTTTAGGTTTCTTTCAAATTGTAGAAATGTTAATAAATTTAGGGGTCCTCTCAAAGTAGAAGAATTAGATAAAGCCAGAAATGTTATTATAAAACAGGTGCAAGGTGAGTACTTTGTTGCAGACATCTCAGCCTTAAAAAAAGGTAAGCCTGTTCCTGTAAATAGTAAATTGAAATTTTTGAATCCATTTTTAGATCAGAATGGTTTGCTCAGAGTTGGTGGTCGGTTGACCAATTCTAATTTGAATTATAATTCTGTTCATCAAATAATATTACCACCTGGTCATAAATTTTCTAAGATTATTTTTTCTTACTTTCATTTGAGAGATTTGCATGTTGGTCCTCAAGGACTATTAAATACGGTAAGACAAATTTTTTGGCCAATTAGTGGCAGAAAATTAGCTCGTCAAGTTGTGCATGATTGTGTGCAGTGTTTTAAAATAAGGCCAATAGTCTCTTCTCAAATAATGGGTGATCTCCCTCCTGAGAGGGTGGTTCCTAGCCCACCCTTTTCGAAAGCAGGACTTGACCTGTGTGGTCCATTTTGGATTAAATATCATAACCAGAGAAAGGGGTTATATAACAAAGTATATGTAGCTATTTTCATATGCATGGTCACTAAAGCTGTACATTTTGAATTATTGTCTGATTTAACAACTAGTGCTTTAATAGCTACACTTAAACGGTTTTTTGCCCGCCGAGGTAAAAGTTGTACTATATCTTGTGACAATGCGTCCAATTTTGTTGGCGCTTCGGCTGAGATAAGCAAATTCTTAAAGTCTCTAAATGCTAAAAAAGATAATTTATCTGGTTTCCTTTCATCGGAGCAAGTACTGTGGAAATTTCTACCCCCTCGTTCACCAAATTTTGGTGGATTATGGGAGAGAGGAGTCGGACAATTCAAGTATCACCTTAAAAGAACCATTGGTTCTACGAAATTACCAATGGAAGAATTTCTTACTATAACTATTCAAATAGAAGGTATACTTAATTCTCGTCCTCTCTCTCCTATGTCATCTGATCCAGAAAATTATGAAATTTTAACTCCTGGACATTTTTTAATTGGAAGAGCAATTAATGCACTTCCTGAGCAAAATTTGATTGATTTTAAAGAAAATTTGCTTAACCGATGGCAGAAAACTCAAAAAATTGTTCAAACAATATGGAAAAATTGGTGTAACTCTTATCTCAGTCATTTACAACAAAGATCAAAATGGTTGTTTCAAAAACAAAATGTAAAACCAGGTATGATGGTTCTGGTAAAAGAAAGCAATTTACCTATATGTAAATGGGTTATAGGACGAATTTCTGAAATTATCACCGGTAAGGATGATAATGTCCGTGTGGTTTTCGTACGCACACCTCATGGAATTTTCAAAAGAAGCATTTCAAATATTGCTGTATTACCAATTGTTAACAATACTTAAATTTATATGTTGAATTCAAAATGTGAAAAAATAATTGTATTAATATTGCTTAAATTTGTATTTTGATTGTTGTTATTTTTATGATTATTGAAACATTCAAATGTCAGAATATTTCAATGGGGGCCGGGATGTCCACGCCCTCATTGGCGAAATTGTAATGCGCCAAGCGTAGCTTTCTAGCGTTCTTTTCTCATTCAATAAAAAATTACCAAACGTTACAGTCCATTTGACTCTATTAGCTCCGACAACTGTAATATTTAGCGAAAACAAATGCATGATAATTCATGATCAGGAGGTTTATTTAGAGGGAATAAAAAGAAATAATTTGTACGAAGTGATATTAAATAACGAAACAAATCAAGAGTAAGCTAAATTAACCAACATTTGTGATAACAAAAATTGTATTGAAATTTGTCATAGAAGACTGGGGTACAAGAATTATAATTCGATCGAAAAATTGAAATTAAATGATTTAGCTACCGGAATTGACTTAAGTCGATGCAAACACAATAATGCAAGTGAAAATTGCGTACAAAGTAAACTCACAGACAATCCGTATCCTAAATCAACTCAAAACAGAGCTACTAAATGTCTCGAACTTATACACAGTGATATCTGCGGTTCAATGAAAACTTAGACGGTAGGAGGTGTCGGAGCTAATAGAGTCAAGTGGACTGTAACGTTTGCTAATTTTTTATTGAATGAGAAAAGAATGTTAGAAAGCTACGCTTGGCGCATTACAATCTCGCCAATGAGGGCGCGGACATCCCGGCCCCCATTGAAATATTCTGACATTTGAATGTTTCAATAATCATAAAAATAACAATAATAATAGAAATAATAATAAAAATATAAATTTAAGCAATATTAATACAATTATTTTTTCACATTTTGAATTCAACATATAAATTTAAGTATTGTTAACAATTGGTAATACAGCAATATTTGAAATGCTTCTTTTGAAAATTCCATGAGGTGTGCGTACGAAAACCACACGGACATTATCATCCTTACCGGTGATAATTTCAGAAATTCGTCCTATAACCCATTTACATATAGGTAAATTGCTTTCTTTTACCAGAACCATCATACCTGGTTTTACATTTTGTTTTTGAAACAACCATTTTGATCTTTGTTGTAAATGACTGAGATAAGAGTTACACCAATTTTTCCAAATTGTTTGAACAATTTTTTGAGTTTTCTGCCATCGGTTAAGCAAATTTTCTTTAAAATCAATCAAATTTTGCTCAGGAAGTGCATTAATTGCTCTTCCAATTAAAAAATGTCCAGGAGTTAAAATTTCATAATTTTCTGGATCAGATGACATAGGAGAAAGAGGACGGGAATTAAGAATACCTTTTATTTGAATAGTTATAGTTAAAAATTCTTCAATTGTTAATTTCGTAGAACCAATGGTTCTTTTAAGGTGATATTTGAATTGTCCGACTCCTCTCTCCCATAATCCGCCAAAATTTGGTGAACGAGGGGGTAGAAATTTCCACAGTACTTGCTCCGATGAAAGGAAACCAGATAAATTATCTTTTTTAGCATTTAAAGACTTTAAGAATTTGCTTATCTCCGCCGAAGCGCCAACAAAATTGGACGCATTGTCACAAGATATAGTACAACTTTTACCTCTGCGGGCAAAAAACCGTTTAAGTGTAGCTATTAAAGCACTAGCTGTTAAGTCAGACAATAATTCAAAATGTACAGCTTTAGTGACCATGCATATGAAAATAGCTACATATACTTTGTTATATAACCCCTTTCTCTGGTTACGATATTTAATCCAAAATGGACCACACAGGTCAAGTCCTGCGTTCGAAAAGGGTGGGCTAGGAACCACCCTCTCAGGAGGGAGATCACCCATTATTTGAGAAGAGACTGTTGGCCTTATTTTAAAACACTGCACACAATCATGCACAACTTGACGAGCTAATTTTCTGATAATTGGCCAAAAAATTTGTCTTACCGTATTTAATAGTCCTTGAGGACCAACATGCAAATCTCTAAAATGAAAATAAGAAAAAATAATCTTAGAAAGTTTATGACCAGGTGGTAATATTATTTGATGAACAGAATTATAATTCAAATTAGAATTGGTCAACCGACCACCAACTCTAAGCAAACCATCCTGATCTAAAAAGGGATTCAAAAATTTCAATTTACTATTTACAGGAACAGGCTTACCTTTTTTTAAGGCTGAGATATCTGCAACAAAGTACTCACCTTGCACCTGTTTTATAATAACATTTCTGGCTTTATCTAATTCTTTTACATTGAGAGGACTCCTAAATTTATTCACATTTCTACAATTTGAAAGAAACCTAAAAATGAAAGCTAAAATTCTTATTAGTTTCATGTAATTATTTGAAAGATTTAAAAAGTCATCAATAAAGTCATTGTTGGTGATTGAAGTCAGTAGCAGAACTGGTTTCAGTTCTTTCTGAAAAGGTTCACAATCAGGAATTAAATCTAGTTCAGGTTCATTGTTTTTAATTATGTTCTCACTCAGGAACACAGGGCCTTTCCACCAAAGTTTATTGGTAGAAAAAACAAAGGCATCTTGACCTCTAGACAAGGCATCTGCCGGGTTAAATTCTGATGCAATGTGTTTCCAGAGAAAGTCCTTGGACAGTTCTTGTATCTGTACCACTCGATTGCTGACGAAAGTCTTAAGAAGATGGGGTGAGGTCTTGATCCAAGCTAATGCGATCGTGGAATCGGAGTACAAGATGACTTGATCGAATTTAAATTTTAGAGATGAAATAACTCGATGCACGAGTTGACACAATAGTAAGCAAGCTGAAAGTTCAAGTCTGGGGATACTTATGGTCTTAATAGGAGCCACTCTGCTTTTGCTGCAAATTAGCTGACTGGAAGGCACATTGGAATTGGAAACAGTTTGTATGTAGATGCAGGCACCGTAGGCCTTTTCACTGGCGTCTGCAAAGCCATGAAGTCGAATAATCGTTAGTTCCAGGATCATAATGCATCTTGGGATATGCAAAGTTTCTATGTAAGAAAGAGATCGTAAAAATTTGTCCCATTTTTGATAGACGTGAGGTGGAATCATTTCGTTCCATTCACATTTTAAAAGCCACAATTGCTGCATGAATATTTTAGCACTGCAGATAACAGGACCAAGTAGGCCCAATGGGTCGAAGATTTTAGCAATTTGGCTTAGCACTTCACGCTTAGTGTAATTCGAGCTTAAAACCGTTGTGACATTGAAGTGAAAAGTATCCTTTCTACTATTCCACAGTATTCCCAGAGTTTTTATGGTAGTATCTGCACAATCTTGTTTGAAGGGAAACGATTGAGATGATTCCGTTGAAGTATGAATGGCATTACAACGCCATTTATGTAATTTCATTTGACCCTTTTGAAGGAGCTTAGTTAGTTGTTGTCTTAGTTCATTAAATTCCTCAATACTGCTTGACCCCGAAAGGCAGTCATCCATATAGAAATCCTCCATTAGAACCTTAGAGGCAATAGGAAAATCCTTTTCTTCATCGGTTGCAATTTGATGTAGAACTCTTGTAGCAAGATAGGGACTGGATGCACAACCATAAGTAACGGTTTTCAAATTGTACACCTTGAGAGGTTCCTCCCTCCCCTCTTTCCACAAAATTTTTTGATATTTAGTTTGCAACGGATTTATTTCGATTTGCCGAAACATTTTATTTATATCGGCCGTAAATGCGAAAATATGCTTTCGAAAACGAACCATAATTGTAAAAAGATCGTCCTGTAGGATTCCGCCTTTACATAAAAAATCATTTAAGGACATTCCATTCGTAGTTTTACAACTCCCATCAAAAACAACCCTTAATTTAGTTGAAGTGCTGGACGGCCGCAATACACCATGATGGGGTAAAAAATATCCTTCATCCGGAATTGAATCATCGCAAATTTCTTCCATGTGACCTAAAGATTCGTACTCGCGAATAAAACTAATGTACAATTCTTTTAATTTAGGATCACGATCCAAGCGATTCCATAATTGTTTTAATCTCTTAGACGCAATTTGTTTTGAATCACCTAATGAAATATTAGCTGAATATTGTTGTTTAATCGGCAATTCAACCACGTATCTACCATCTGTTTTTCGGTAGTGAGTATTTAAAAAATGCTCATTACAATAGTTTAATTCGTCATCAACCATTGGTTTATTTTCGTTTACGTGTTCTATTTCCCAAAAGGAAGTTAACGCCTTATCAAGATTTTCGGTTTCAGCAAGTAAAAAACACGAATCGTTAATTTTCTCTAAATTAGAATTAAAGTTGTTCGCAACTCCCGATACAACATGACCAAAAAACGTTTCAATTAATATTAATTGGGAATCTTTAATTTTAATTTTATTCGTACCCAATAGTTCGAAGAATAATTCTGCTCCTAAAAGAGCATCAATTCGTTTTGGTTTATTCCAATTATTATCGGCAAGTTTTATTCTTTCAGATAAACTTAAATTCGATATGTTTACAAATGTGGGGGGAAGAACCGCAATTTTTGGAACTATTAACATGTTTACAAATGTGGGGGGAAGAACCGCAATTTTTGGAACTATTAACAAGTCTAAATAATAAGATTTATTATTTTCTTCATTTGTTAACTCGGTACGAACAAATGATTTAGCTGTAATGCACGAGTCATTAACACCAGAAATCGGAACATTTGTTTTTTGTTTCTTTAAACCCAATAAATTAGCAGCTCTACTGCTTATTAAATTCGAACTTGAACAGCTATCTAAAGTGGCTATTAATGGTCTAAATATGCCCTGCCCATCTTTAATATAAACAACCGCCGTATTTAAAATCACGCAATTAGCATTTTCGTTTTTATTCGTAAACAAAGTGTTCGAAGGAATGAAAGGAGGGGAAAGGGGTGACAAGATGTCTGTCTCCCTTTTCTCTTCTACTGCTGTATCGAATGTAAATGACTCATTTCTCATATTTTCATGAAGTAAAGAATGATGATCTTTGCTTTTACAAAAACAAGTGTATTTAGACATGCAAGGATTAGGAAAGTGCTTATTTAAGCATGAAAAACACAAATTATGAGTTTTTACTATTTCAATTCGCTGATTTACACTCATTCGTTTGAATTTATCGCATTTATAAAGTTTATGACTTTCCCTACAACCTAATAAACATGGGTTATTCACTTTCGATTTAATTAAATACATTTTCTCTGTATTTGGCCTTGAACTAAAATGGGGCTTCTTTCTTTCCTCTTTAATATTAAGACCTTGCATAATTCTAGAACGTTCTTCCAAAAAACTTAGAAAATTGTCTAGTTTGGGTATTTCGTTTTTCGACAATTTCATTTCAAAACTTTTTCTAACTTCTGGATCGAGTTTTTGGAATAAAATGTGCATTATCAATGTATCTGATAGCTCATTTGATTTAAATTCAAGCAAGTTTAATGCTCGTAAATTACATTTAGTGTTATCGATTAATTTCATGAACTGATTAGGAGCGTCAGGGACTCTTGAAAAATTTAATAATTTATTAACATGGCAATCGATAACTGCTCGTTTGTTCTCGTATCTATCTTCAAGGGAAGACCATAAAGATTCAAATGTATCTTGGGCTGACTCAAGGCGTTTTGCTTCGCCTTTGAGGCAGCTTTTAAGATAGCACAGTCGTTGTGTGTCGCTCAACTCTTTATTATTTCCAATAATAGAATTAAATTGAATTTTAAAATTTTGAAATTCTTCATATTTTCCGGAAAAGAAAGGTAGGGGTAAATCCGGAATTTTATATATATTGGGACATGAAGCATTTGATTCCGTTTCATTAGGTTTATTATTATCAATTTTAGAGAGTAAAATATTAATCTTTACCTCTATTTCTTCGATTTCATCTTCTATGTCTTGAGCAACATCTAGATTATCTTTCAGATCAATTTCTTCCGGAAGTAGCGTATATCCTTTTATCAGTTCTGATATCGATGCTTGTAGTTCCATTGCTACTTTCAGTTTCTTTTTGAGAATGATGGCAGCGGCGCTTGCATCCTGCTGCGTTGAATGTTCTTCCAAAAATTTTTGGATTTTGTTTATTTTTGTTTTAATTGCCCCACGTTGGCGATTAAGATTTGTTATTGAGTTAATTGTGCTCATATTGAGGCTAGTTCTGCTCCAGGTCGCTAGGACCAAAGATGTCGGAGCTAATAGAGTCAAGTGGACTGTAACGTTTGCTAATTTTTTATTGAATGAGAAAAGAATGTTAGAAAGCTACGCTTGGCGCATTACAATCTCGCCAATGAGGGCGCGGACAGGAGGAAAATCATATTTTTTAACCTTTATTGATGACTATAGTAGATATACATTTGTTTACCTTTTGTCGAAAAAATCCGAAGCACTAACTAAAATCAAACAATACATAGCCATGGTGGGAAATAAATTTGGCAAAATACCCGAAAATTCAAGAACTGATAATGGTGGGGAATACCTCAACAAAGAAACAGAAAACTATTTAAGAGAAATGGGGATTAACCATCAACTAACAGTGCCATATTCACTCAGTCAAAATGGCGTTGCAGAAAGAAAGAATAGATCTTTAATTGAAATGGTTAGAGCCTTACTAACTCAGGCAAACCTTCCACATCATTTCGGGGGAGAGGCATTGCACACAGCAAACTACCTGCAAAGCAGACTAGAGACAAAAGCAACCAAGCTTACATCGTATCAACTATGGACAAATAAAAAACCGGATTTATCTCACATTAAAGTATTTGGCTGTAAAGCTTACACCTACATTGACAAGACCAAACGTACAAAACTTGATAACAAAGCAAAAGCAGGGATATTCGTTGGATACGATTACAGATGCAGAGGTTACAGAATACATCATGAAGGAAAACATATAACAATTGCACGCACAGTTAAATTCTTAGAGAATGAATTTCCATATTCTAAAAGCAATAACGAGCAAACATCTCTTAAAAATGAAACTCATGATCAAGAATCCATTGAGGAAATACACAATGAAGATAAAAATAATATAATTGAAATAGAAATTGGAAATCAGTTAGAAGAAGTTGATACATCAAGTGGCGCAAACACCAATCAATTTCGCAGATTAGACAGAACTAACAAGGGAGTACCTCCAGACAGATTCTCGTACATCTTGCAAGAAAAGACAACGAACGAACCCTCAAATTGGAAAGATGTAGAAAATATGGAAAATATAAAAGAAAAACAGAACTGGTTAAGAGCTACTGAAGAGGAGATTAAGTCCCTAAGACAGAATAAAACCTGGACACTCGTCGAACCTCCAGAAGATAAAAGAATAATAGGAAGTCGATGGACATTTAAAAGAAAATACAACAACAAAGGAAAAATCGAAACATATAAAGCCCGTCTCGTAGCGAAGGGATTCTCACAAAAATTTGGAGAAGATTTTTATGAAGCTTATGCGCCAGTAGTATCTTACACTACCATAAGAGCTTTCTTAGTCAAAGCTGGACACGAAAAGTTAACTGTAAACCATCTCGATGAAAAAAACCGCGTTTTTGCACGGTGAACTCGAAAAAGATGTTTATATGAGACAACCAGAAGGTTACGTAATTTCAGGGCAAGAAATGAAAGTATGCAAACTTAACAAAGCTATTTACGGTCTCAAGCAAGCAGCTAGAGCATGGAATATAAAAATAGCCAACTCTTTGAAAGATCTAGGCTTTACTCAAAGTGAATCCGAACAATGTCTTTTCAAGCATAAGAAGGAAAATGAATCAATTTACATTATAGTCTACGTGGATGATATACTGATAGCCGGAAATGAAGACAAAATAAATAAAATAGTAGACAAATTAAAGGAAGAGTATGAAATGAAAAATTTGGGAGAACCAAGTTACTATCTTGAAATCAACATAAGAAAAGCAAAAAAAGGACTCTATACTATCAATCAAGAATTGAAAATAAACGAACTGGTGAGGAAACTAAATCTTCAAGAAGCAAAGCCTTGCAATACTCCAATTGAACCAGGCTACATAAAGACAGATGTTGAAGAAAATCTTCTTCCTACAAACTCGAAATACAGACAAGCATTAGGATCATTACTCTACATTGCTACAATTAGTCGACCAGACATATGTGCAGCAGTAAACCAATTGAGTCATCGAAGCGAAAATCCAAGAAAGATGGACTGGGAACAAGTTAAAAGAACAGTAAGATATCTAAATACAACAAAAAACTTTGAACTATTTCTAGATATCAATTGTACACCAACACTAACAGTATATGCAGATGCTGATTGGGGTGGTGATCGAAGAGATCGAAAATCAACCACAGGAAATCTATTTCTACTTGGGTTAGCACCAATACAGTGGTATACTAAGAAACAGACAAGCGTAGCTCCACCATCAGCTGAAGCTGAATATATCTCAGCAGCTCAAGCCACTCAAGAAACTTTATGGATTATAAAACTTCTGAAGGAATTGGAATTAACTCAAATATTACCTATCACTCTGTTTGAAGACAATCAATCTACAATAAAGATGATTGAATCACCTAAATACACAAGTCGCACCAAGCACATCGATATTAAACTGCACTGTGTGCGAAACCTCCAACAGAATGGAACCATAAAGCTCGAAAAGCTCGAACCTCCTACGAAAGTCATGACAGCCGACATACTCACCAAACCTTTACCCAGGCCTGACTTCCAAAAGCATAGAATGAAACTAAACTTGCAACCTGATACAGACTCAGAGATCAAGGGGGGATGTTGGATAAAATGATCTCTGAAGCTATAAATTTACAACCAGGAAGTGTTGTTTTTTGGGAACTGAAACTTTTAAATCATGTGACTCTCATCGCATGTTTCTCAAGGTCTAAATATTAATTCAATACTTATGTTATATTTTTATGCTGTATTACTCTTTGATTTTCAGTTCTCACTTTCTCTTTGTGTATCGTCAACTGAGGGAGAATTCTTATCCTTCCTCACTGCTTGTAAAAATATTTTGTCAAAATGCATCATTAAATTTCTATATTGCTTAAAAGGATGATTCTTCAATGATGCTAGTTTAACTCATTCACAAATTAATCAATTTCAAAGAACTTATTTTCAGCCATTCATCGTACTCATCGCCTTTACAAGGTAAGATTTACAACCTATTTCCTATCATTCACAAGAATCACTGGATCAGAGGTCAACATATATGGTAGTACTTTAACTTTCGTTACTTGTACCGCCGGAACAAGTAAAAAGTACGTACTTTTACTTGTACTTCGTTACTTTTTAAATTTAGTACTTTTACTTGTACTTTCGTTACTTTTTAGAGAAAAAGTACAAGTATATGTAACGGAAATGTCCAATGAAATCGTTACTTTTTCTAAAACTCGGTAAGCTTTCTAAAAAAAAAAAGATTAAATTAAAAATAAATGCTTATGTTTTTTTTAATTTATAAAATTAATGTGCAATATATATGTATTCACTGCTAACTTCGAGTTTAAATACCTTGACCTTTGAAAATTGTCACTCCTGAAAGGGAAAAGACGGCTCTTTTGAACTGCGAAAGGTTTCGCGATGTGAAATCGCAGTACGATTTATTGTTTGCTGCAGGTCTGGTACCTTGCATCAAATTTAATTGGTCGGAAGAATAAGCTAGGGAGGAGGCTACAAAAAAAATTGGAAAGAATTGTCCAAGCTGAACACCCTGCTATAACTAATAACGTAACAGAAAAAAAACCCAGGGAATTTAAATTTTCTAAACCTGAAAACATCATGCCAATCACCAGCGACAGAAGAATTTATGGCATACATGAGCTCAAATGTCGAAACGGAAAGCATATCAATTTTGAATCGATATCCGATCGCAAAAAAATTATATGTGAAATATAATACTACAGTACCTTCTAGTGCTCCCGTGGAGCGCTTATTCATCGTGGCTAAGCACGTTCTGAGAAATTCTCGCAGCAGACTCAGTGACACCACTTTCGAAATGCAATTATTTTGCAAAATGAATAAAAATATTAATTAGCAAGTTATTTTCAGTCATTTTCGAGTTTTATGCATTTATTCCATACATTTTAAATAAAAAATGTTGGATTTTGTTATTACGTATTTCAATTTTCGTTTGAACTCACTAATAATACATTTTTGTCTTAATGCATTTTTTACTAAATACGTTTTTACCTAGTACATTTTTTACTATTTGATTTTACTATTATATTTGATTTTAAAATTATACTATACGATTATATTATAAAATTATATTATAATATTCGTCCGAATTTCAAAATAAATTAATGTCCACAACTTTCAAAATTAAAAATAATTAAATAAATAACAACAATTTTGCAAAAACATTAAAGAGCATAAGAATAATATTCAATAAAATTATAGGTTACTTTGAATCTTCGATTTCCTAGAAATGCACTTTTGAATCGTTACTTATTTTGTTTAGTACTTGTACTTTTGCTTGTACTCTTTACTCGTTACTTTTTAAAATAGGAACTTTTTACTCATTACTTTTTTTTAAAAATACTTGTACTTTTACTCGTTACTTTTTAAAAGTAACGTTGCCATATTTGATCATAAACCAATAAAATTGGGTCTGCTGTTCAACTTCGGTTATAAAATAAACCTTATGTTTCACACAGCTATCGCTATTGTATTTCTGCGATCTTGAAGGGAAAAAAAATCTCAGTAGATTTTAATAAAAAACTCCTCATGGGGAATATGAAATGGATTGGCTCTGAATCCCCTTTTGTACGCGAAAAAGGAGGAAGTGTTAAGGCGTGCGGCATTCTGATTGTCCACAAAGTGTTATGACATTCTGTTTGGCCATGTCACTAGAAATGAAATCTTAAAGAATAACAAACAGTTGTGAAAAAAATATACCCCAGAGGATTTTATTTACTTATATTATAATACAATACATTCAAATATACAATACAATATAATACCATCAATACTATACAATATTTACATTACATATGCGTTTCCTTTGTTTGTTTGTTTGTTTGTTTTCTGCTGATAAATCCAATGTTGTTTCTGGATTAAATGGATACTGTCTTTTCCTACAGTGTTTCACAACTACTCGTAAATCTAATGCCTTCAAAGATTCCGAAAAATTGCTTAAAAAGTATCAGATGTATCCCATTCTTGATCCTCCTTTGGTGCAATGAGTGAAAAATCCACGTTAAAACACACGCCTTGGGGCTCTTGAGATTCAACCAGCACTTAAGACATATCAAAGACTATTGATTCAACCAACACTTGAGGCACATTCAACATTTCTGATTCAACCAACACTTCAGGCATTTCCAACACTTCTGTTTCATCACAAGGCACTTGCACTTCATTCAACACTTGAAGTTCCTCATCCCCTTGAGGTTCGTCACATGAAGGTTCGTCATTCCCCTGAGTTGTATCCAACACTTGGGTTTCAAAATTCACTTGGGTGCTGGGCACTTGTAAAACTGTAAACTCTTCAGGAAGCATTTGCTCAACAGACTTCGCTGTGGATACCAGCGTGATCGGCTTGTACGTTACAAGCCTGTAACACCCGTGGTAGAGGTGGTGGATGCTCGACTCATGCATTGCGTAGCCTCGCAAAGACTTCAACAGGCTGAGCAAACAGCAAGCAATCAATGCGAGGCTACGCAACGTTTGAGCTTAGCATTCACCCCCTTCCCCACAGACGCAACAGCGTTGCAACGTACAAGCCGAGCTTCTTCTCCGGGCGCTACAGTCACCGTAACTTACAGTTACAGACCAGGCTTCAACCGCAATCGATGCGAGACTACGTAACGTTTAGATGAGCACACTCCCCCCCACGGATGCTACAGCATTGCAATATAAAAGCCAAGCTTCAGCTATGGAAGCAACAGCCAGCGTAGCCTCGTATCGACTACAGTTGAAGCTCGGCCTGTAACTGTAAGTGAAGGGGGCTGTGGAGCCCAGAGTTGATGATCGGCCTGTACGGTACAATTCTGTAACATCCGTGGTAGAGGTGGTGGATGATCGACTCAAGCATTACGTAGCCTCACAAAGACTTCAACAGGCTGAGCAAACAGCAAGCAATCAATGCGAGGCTACGCAACATTTGAGCTTAGCATTCACCCCCTCCCCCACAGACGCTACAGCGTTGCAGCGTACAAGCCGAGCTACTTCTCCGGGCGCTACAGTTACAGACCAGGCATCAACCGCAATCGATGCGAGACTACGTAACGTTTAGCTGAGCATACTCCCCCCACGGATGCTACAGCATTGCAACGTAAAAGCCAAGCTTCAGCTATGAAAGCAACAGCCAGCGTAGCCTTGTATCGACTACAGTCGAAGCTCGACCTGTAACTGTAAGTAAAGGGGGCTGTGGAGCCCGGAGTTGATGATCGGCTTGTACGTTACAATTCTGTAACACCCGTGGTAGAGGTGGTGGATGCTCGACTCAAGCATTACGTAGCCTCGCAAAGACTTCAACAGGCTGAGCAAACAGCAAGCAATCAATGCGAGGCTATGCAACGTTTGAGCTTAGCATTCACCCCTCCCCCACAGACGAAACAGCGTTGCAACGTACTAGCCGAGCTTCTTCTTCGGGCGCTCCAGTCACCGTAACTTACAGTTACAGACCAGGCTTCAACCGCAATCGATGCGAGACTACGTAACGCTTAGCTTAGCATACACCCCACCCCCACGGATTCTACCGCATTGCAACGTAAAAGCCAAGCTTCAGCTATGGAAGCAACAGCCAGCGTAGCCTCGTATCGACTACAGTTGAAGCTCGGCCTGTAACTGTAAGTGAAGGGGGCTGTGGAGCCCGGAGTTGATGATCGGCTTGTACGTTACAATTCTGTAACACCAGTGGTAGAGGTGGTGAATGCTCGACTCAAGCATTACGTAGCCTCGCAAAGACTTCAACAGGCTGAGCAAACAGCAAGCAATCAATGCGAGGCTACGCAAATTTTGAGATTAGCACTCACCCCCTCCCCCACAGACGCAACAGCGTTGCAACGTACAAGCCGAACATCTACTCCGGGTGCTACAGTCACCGTAACTTACAGTTACAGACCGAGCTTCAACCGCAATCAACGCGAGGCTACGTAAAGTTTGAGCTGAGCATCCACCACCTCTACCTCAACCCTCCACCTCATCCTCCCTTGACAGAAACTTTCCCTTCGATTTGAAAACGCCTAGTTCGATGCATTCCCCATTGAACAGTTGACTTGCTACTTGTGACTGCGACATTATCCTCGTCCTGGCTCCTTTTCTTTAACCCATTTTGTCATGGAAGCGAAATTGGTTTCATCTATGCAGCTAAAATTCCAAAAATAAATTAAAGAATGTGTTTAGTTCATCGTTACATAAAGCTCGACTGCTATTTTTTTTTTATTATTTTAAAAATCTAAAATGTTTCATTCGTGTGGTTTTTTCCTACCAGCTGCTGTCTGCAGCTTATTTTGAAAGGCGATATTTTCAAACAAATAATTTTGCTTCCAATAAAATAAATAATATAATTTCTGAGTTCAAATCTGCTCCATTTCATAACATGTTAGTAATATTGAGTTATTCTGATATGTTTGAAGCTTACAATTGTTTTAGATACTTATAGAGAGATTGTTTAAAAAGGCAATATGGTTGCTATATTTAGAAAAAAACTCAATCTTTTTTCAGTTCAAATTTGGCTTAATACTATGAGGGTCTCCTTCTCTGAAAGAGTGGTCCCAATTGTTAAGTAATCAAGTGGAGGATAATTTTAAAAGTCAAATTGTTGGATAGAATATTATTTAATATTCTGAATAACATTATTGAATTTGATATTATGTATTATTGAATATAATCGTATGTATTATTGAATATAATATTATGTAGTATTGAATGCAATATTATGTATTATTGATTATAATAATATTTTATGTAATATTATGTATTATTGAATATAATATTTTATGTAATGTTATTGAATATTTCATTAGTTCTTGTATTAGCAGTAATTAAATTATTGCGCATCATGCTGGCTGTTCATACCAAAAAAATTTTCATAGCTTATTTATCAAGCATATAATATTCGTTAATGTGTCTACTTCTCTATTTGGTTAAAGCTTAAACAGAAAATAAGCATAAGATGCTCGTATATAGCTTATCATGCTTATGCTATATAGACTAGCTTTTTAGCACTTCATGCAGGTTAGCATTGTGAAGCATATAATCTTACAGACATAAGATTGTAGTCATAACAATACATAGCAGAAACTAGCTCATTCCTGTTGTTACTATTGCTACTTCTAGCACGACACTTTTGACTTGGGAATCCTTAAATTTTATTATTATTAATAATTACCCAATTTATGATCTGTTATGTTATCTGATTTTAAATTTTTATTCTATTATTTTAAACTCTGTTTACTATGCAATTTAAACTTCATTACCTGGTCACTTGATTACCCGATGTCTGCCATATTTTGAAGATAACTGTACTTCGTGTAACTATTTGTGACATGTCATTTAAATCGACTATGATATTGATATGTGATCTTGATTCAATATAAAACGATGGAGTGTTTGGGAAATTTTAATCATGCCCACTATACAACAGAGTTGTTGGGGAAATATGAAAATGATCCCATTATAAAACACTCTTTTTCTGCTGGAACATTAATTTGTGACGCCTACTTTTTTGCTAAAGAGTTTGTTGTAAGATAATTAATTAGATTTGAAATTTTGAGCCTATTTCATTTGTGAAAAACTTTTTTTTGCTTTTTTTTTATTTTAATCAAGCAACTCCGGGGATAGAACACAGGTGATAGGATGGATCATTCAGCCTGGATACCGGGCATAGATTCCCTCCGTCAAAAAATTTGGTGGGTGTACGTGGGTGTTCATGGTACGAATAAAACTAGTGAAATTATATCAGTAACTGCAAATACTGTATTGTAAAAATTTGCATTTCTTATTTAATTTTATTTCTTTTTAAATCAATGTTGTTTGGTTAAAGCATGGGTCGCCAAACTTCTTTGATCATCGACCCCTAGATAGTTTTTCGAAATCTCCATCGACCCCCATAAAAGTAATTTTCCATTAATTAAAATAAAACTCTATTAGATACTGTGTTTGTACATTTATTTTATGATTTTAAACGTTTATTAAAGTAATAGTACGTTGTGTAACAATAGTTTTATGAAAAAATAAGTAAAGTAACTACAGATTTATTGCTTCTTAATCAATGAGATGGGCGTGCCTGGTGTTTTTCTGCAAGGTTCGCAATATTGGGTTAAAAATTGGTCAACTCGAAACTCCACATTTAATTTATTTCTGTACTTAGTTAAGATTGAATTTACGTGACTGAAACCGGCTTCAACCATACAGGAACTTGGAATTGCTGGCATAAATGACTGAGCTATTTCGTAAAGTTTTACATATTTTTGCATTATATTTATATTTGTCCAAAATTTGCTTATTGTTAAATTTTTAAAAAGCGTCTTTGCTTCAAGATCCGATAATAATTCAGCAAGCTCATCTTGCAGGTTGATATCCACGTTTTCAGTTTGAGCAGAAAATGGCACAATAATCCAATCAGGGATGTCAATGTTTTCCAAATCAGCAAAGCGCAGTTTACAATCGTCGCTCAATTTTTGAAGATGACTTGTATGTGTGTAAAAGTTTTAATAATGACCCTGCAAATATTTAACACAGTTTGCAGAGATAACTGAAACTGCGTATGATATTTGCGTTTGTAACGTCAACGCTCGTCACACGTGACATTTGGACAAGCTCACATTGACTTATAAACCAGAAGGGCAGAGTTCGTGCCACTGGTACGTAAATACTTGTTTCACCCGAATAAATATACGTTTATTAATTTATGTTTTATAAAGAAACTGATATTAAGTCAATTATAAAAAAATTCACAAATTTTACATACTCAATTATGTATGTGTGATTCGCGCATTAAGAACTGTCTTTTCTTCGTCCTCCATTCGACCCCCTGGATCAGATCGACCCTCGCTTTTATTACATAAACCCCTGGGGGTCTATATAGACCACTTTGGCGACCTCTGGGTTAAAGCCATGCAAAAATGCAGGATACATTTAATGAAATACTGAGCGATAGAATTGCACGTTTTTCAGAAATGTTATGTATAATGATATCGACCCTACTAGCCCATAACTAGGAATTGGGCATATAAAAATCAATGACTGGTTAGTTCAACTGCCATATATATAAGTTTTTTTTTTAACATGAAATATTATAACTTTTGGCCCGTGATCGAACTAATTTATAAGTGAACTAATTATAGGACATACTGGCTATAATTAAGCAAAAGGAGAACTTTTTTCAGCTAAAAGCACTTAATTGGTTATAAAGAGTCTTAATTTGCACTGCGAAATAAATTAAAGAAAAAATCTTTCAAGTAAGGAATATAGTGCAATTTAAAAATGTGTTCTAATACTGGGACACCAAGGCCGTAGAGGTTGTTTTCTTTATTCTATTAAATGACTTTTATTAATAAGCTGTGAAAAAAAGACGCTTAATTTACAAAAAAGGAAAACGAAAATAAATAAAAATATCATTAAAATATTATACTACTTACAATTTTCATGCGAACTTCAATGTTGCCTTCAGTCAAGAATTTTTTTGAGAAGAAATGACAAAGCATTTAATCAATCGAAGTAACAATTGCTTATATCATATTGTTAAAATAAAAGTTTACATTGTTAAAGCATACGAAAAATGTTACAGCTTGTTTCGATATTTTATGTAAGAATAAATTTTGTCGTGTTAGCAACAATGTGTATAATTGTTTTTTTACATTGTTTATTTAATAGTTAATTTAATATAAAAATGGTTTTGGTTAGTCGAGTAAAGACAAGAAAAAAAAAGGTATGGAAACGGTCAAATACCGCGAAAATACATCGACACAAAAATCGAAAAATACACTCGTAATATCATATCAAATGAGGAATTCAATTACAGAGCTTATCCTTTAAATCTCCTCCCTCCCCGGGGGTGGTTAAGTGGAGTCAACTTCGATATCTTAAAAATAAGCCCCTGTTTTTGTGTCTTTTTTTTATCGTAGATTAAAATTTTCCGAAAAAGGACGAACCCCGATTTGACTTGCAAAATGTTCTTAGATATCATTATTGTTTTATTTTGCATTATGAGAGGTGTTAAAGACACACCCATTTTTCTGTTTATTACTGTCAATGTTCAACTCTGCAGTCTTCTGATTTTGAAACCAGCCACGAAGACAAGTGAACTTCTAGATCAAGCATTGGGACTAACTTATTGCCAATTTCCTCTGGCTCCTTTTTTTAAAAACTCGTCTTTGCATAGCATGCAGAGGAAAGCCACGAGAAAGTCCCACTGTTAGACCGATGGCAAAAGCATTCTAACCCCAAGTCTCTGTACGACCACTGAGAATATTTAAAGTTCATTCAAACTGAATTTAAAAAAAACACAAAAGCAATAAATTCGGAGATGAGAACGAGACACTATCTGCGAGATTTTTGCAAGTAAATACATTCCACCAATCAGGTTTACAATCGCATCTCTACTTTTGCTTAGGCGAATTTTTCGCATATTGTGTACACGATCCCTTTTGACAGCTTTGTGGTCGGTGCCAGCAGGGAGCGAAACCAGCTAAGAATACTTTTCTGCTCGGTTTTCGGTGCAAACCGGATGCATTATACAGAAGCATCACCAAAAGATCAAAATTTTCGACTAGTTCCGGGTACCCGAACTTATTTATATTTCATGTAGCTATAAATTACTAAACTTATTTAGTTTTATAAAAAAAAAGCTATTATAAATACCTTTGAAACGACTAAGACGATCATTCTAGTAGCTGTCGATTACATCAGAACCAATATAATATGACATCCTAACCAAACGTGAAGAACTTAAAGTTGCAATTCAATAGCTTAAAATTTTTTTAAAAGTCTATAGTTCGTGATTCGAATTAATTTTCAATAAACTATAGATTCCATATCCACATCACCTTACCTGCACGAGTTTCAGTTACTGCAGCTGATTGTGTGGAGAGGATATTTCCAAACAGATAAATTTGCTTCCAATAAAAAAATATATTTAAAAAGAACTCGCTTTTTTGGAAATGCCGATTTGGCTTTGATCGACTTAATTATTAATATTTGTTTTTCTTGTGTTCTTACATACGTAAAAGTTAGTATTTAGTTAGAGTATAGCTAGAAAAAGTACATTTTTCAAATTTTTATTTAGATTTAAGTTTCGAAATTTGTATATTGTTGATAAGGTAATCAGTGTTTTTAAAGCTTAGATTTTATTCTAATTTTTAAAGTTTTATTACTTCTCAAACACCTGTTGTTGCACCAAACAAGTTGAGCTAAATAGTCTCAAAATACAGCGGATAATAACTCTGAAATATAGGTGGTAAAGAGAAAATGCAGCGCTCTCTAGTAAAGAAAACACCAACTTTTCTGGTATGAAATTGCATTGACGAGAAAGGATATTTCATGAAGAACTTACTGTTTTCTTTCACAAATAAATCTTTATTTATTAATAATATAAGGTGTTCCTTCCCAAAAAAGTCGTCCCAGTCTTTAAGTAATGAAATGGACAAAAAGTTTAGAAGTCGAAATGTTAGATTGAATATAATCTAATATTACATTAAATCTAATATTATTCGCAATCAAGCTATTTGTAGCACGTAAGGACCTCTTACTAGCACATTATGCCGTTCCTATTTAAAATTTCTTCATAGCCTATTAAATTAAGAAGTATTAACACGACGCAATTATTCATTAAAGTACCTATCCACTCATGTTTGGAAAATCGTGTCCAACAAATTAGCAATTCATACTGACGCATAGAGCGTTATGCTATATCCGCCTAAGTTGCTTACAAAACATATTACGGTGGCAAGCATTAAAAAGCATACATTAGCACGTTAATGTGTCTCCATGCCTTGGAAGAAGCGTTAACAGCAAATTAGCATAAGATACTTCTATGTACCCGGATGCTACTTGACGGGGGTAGGACGGAGTTAAGTTTTGATAAGATACTTGTATATAACTTATCGTGCCATTGCTATGGTAACTCGATATGCAGAATTTGATGCTAGCTAGCAATGTGCAGTATATAATAGCTTGAATACCTTGCTGACATAGCAAGGTATAGCAAGAAACGAGGAATAACAATGGAAATAAACAATGGAAATAAAAATATGGCCACCGAAGCCGACATCTTCAGGGGGTACCAGCTCCGGAAGCCATAGAACAAAACCTTTTCTATTTAATTTTTTTAACTCTAAACAATTGAGAAAAACAGGGCAAAATTAAAGTCTTAACTGAGCAGCCCTAGTTAAGCATTATATTAATCTGTTTCGCAATATTTAACCTTCCCTATCGTTTTTTTCTTCCACTGCGCATTTTAATGGAGGGCGTTGTTTTCTTTTATTTCAAATGTGTCTTTTACATTGAGTGTGTTTCAGAAAATTGCTGTTTGACCAATTTAATGTGAGTTTTCGGTTTTTCATTTTTGTATTATATTTTCAAGATTATGTGCGAAATTTCTCTGCTGATTAGATTTTATGTATTGCTTGTATTTTTCCAGGACTTTTGCAAAACCTTCGGGGTGTTATTTCCATATATGGCAGTACTTTTACCTTCGTTACTTGTACCGCCGGTATAAGTAAAAAGTACGTACTTTTACTTGTACTTCGTTACTTTTTAAATTTAGTTCTTTTACTTCGGTACGTTCTTCTACTTTCGGTACTCTTTTAGGGAAAAAGTGCAAGTATTTGTAACGGAAATGTCGAATGAAATCGTTACTTTTTTCTAAAACTCGGTAAGCTTTCTAAAAATAAGAAGAAAAAAAAAAAAATATTTTTTTAAAAAATGCTTAGGTTTTTTTTAATTTTTAAAATTAATGCGCAATATATATGCATTCACAGCTAACTTCGTGTTCAAATACCTTGACCTTTTAAAATTGTCATTCCTGAAAGGGAAAAGACGGCTCTTTTGAACTGCGAAAGGTTTCGCGATGTGAAATCGCAGGACGATTTATTGTTTGCTGCAGGTCTGGTACTTTGCATCAAATTTAATTGGTCTGAAGAAAAAGCTAGGGAGGAGGCTACAAAAAAAATTGGAAAGAATTGTCCAAGCTGAACACCCTGCTATAACTAATAAAGTAACAGAAAAAAAAAAAACCAGGGAATCTTAATTTTCTAAAGCTGAAAACATCATGCCAATCACCAACGACAGAAGAATTTATGGCATACATGAGCTCAAATGTCGAAACGGAAAGCATATCAATTTTGAATCGATATCCAATCGTAAAAGAATTATACGTGAAATATAATACTGCAGTACCTTCTAGTGCTCCCGTAGAGCGCTTATTCAGCGTGGCTAAGCACGTTCTGAGAAATTCTCGCAGCAGACTCAGTGACACCACTTTCGAAATGCAACTATTTTGCAAAATGAATAAAAATATTAATTAGCAAGTTATTTTCAGTCATTTTCGAGTTTTATGCATTTATTTAATACATTTTAAATAAAAAATGTTGGATTTTGTTTTTACGTTTCTCAATTTTCGTTTGAACTCACTAATAATTCATTTTTGTCTTAATGCATTTTTTACTAAATACGTTTTTAACTAGTACATTTTTTACTAAAATTATATTTATGCCCGACCTTGTCAAACAAAGCCCAGTCAAATCTCTAAGAACTTCAGAACTGTTTGTGCTATTGAAAACTATTATAACTCTTGAAAACTCGAAGGTATTAATTTAGTCGCTGATACTAAAATTCGTTAACAAATTTTAATTATTCCGTTAGTCAGAAATTTTCGGAAAATGATTTTCTCGCATGACTTCAGCATTAGCCATTGTTACAAATAAAATTGTAGACTGTTCTGTTTCAACTTATACTGCACATGCAATTATTTTTTACTAGCTCAAAGATCACAAAGCTATATGAAACCCGTGTTTGGTTTGTTTATATTTGTGCTTTTAAAACGCGTTTCTATAGAGTAAAACAATTTTAAATCAATGGTAATTTGAATAAATAAAAATAATAAACTAAAAATTAAAATCAATAGTTAAAATTTCTTTTTCGTGCAAATCCAAATATTAAAATTATATTTGATTTCAAAATTATACTATACGATTATATTATAAAATTATATTATAATATTCGTCCGAATTTCAAAATAAATTAATGTCCACAACTTTCAAAATTAAAAATAATTAAATAAATAACAACAATTTTGCAAAAACATTAAAGAGCATAAGAATAATATTCAATAAAATTATAGGTTACTTTGAATCTTCGATTTCCTAGAAATGCACTTTTAAATCGTTACTTTTTTTGTTTAGTACTTGTACTTTTGCTTGTACTCTTTACTCGTTACTTTTTAAAATAAGAACTTTTTACTAATTACTTTTTTTAAAAATACTTGTACTTTTACTCGTTACTTTTTAAAAGTAACGTTGCCATATATGATCATAAACCAATAAAATTGGGTCTGCTGTTCAACGACGGTTATAAAATAAACCTTATGTTTCACACAGCTATCGCTATTGTATTTCTGCGATCTTGAAGGGAAAAAAAAATCTCAGTAGATTTTAATAAAAAACTCCTCATGGGGAATATGAAATGGATTGGCTCTGAATCCCCTTTTGTACGCGAAAAAGGAGGAAGTGTTAAGGCGTGCGGCATTCTGATTGTCCACAAAGTGTTATGACATTCTGTTTGGCCATGTCACTAGAAATGAAATCTTAAAGAATAACAAACAGTTGTGAAAAAAATATACCCCAGAGGATTTTATTTACTTATATTATAATACAATACATTCAAATTTACAATACAATATAATAACATCAATACTATACAATATTTACATTACATATGCGTTTCCTTTGTTTGTTTGTTTGTTTGTTTTCTGCTGATAAATCCAATGTTGTTTCTGGATTAAATGGATACTGTCTTTTCCTACAGTGTTTCACAACTACTCGTAAATCTAATGCCTTCAAAGATTCCGAAAAATTGCTTAAAAAGTATCAGATGTATCCCATTCTTGATCCTCCTTTGGTGCAATGAGTGAAAAATCCACGTTAAAACACACGCCTTGGGGCTCTTGAGATTCAACCAGCACTTAAGACATATCAAAGACTATTGATTCAACCAACACTTGAGGCACATTCAACATTTCTGATTCAACCAACACTTCAGGCATTTCCAACACTTCTGTTTCATCACAAGGCACTTGCACTTCATTCAACACTTGAAGTTCCTCATCCCCTTGAGGTTCGTCACATGAAGGTTCGTCATTCCCCTGAGTTGTATCCAACACTTGGGTTTCAAAATTCACTTGGGTGCTGGGCACTTGTAAAACTGTAAACTCTTCAGGAAGCATTTGCTCAACAGACTTCGCTGTGGATACCAGCGTGATCGGCTTGTACGTTACAAGCCTGTAACACCCGTGGTAGAGGTGGTGGATGCTCGACTCATGCATTGCGTAGCCTCGCAAAGACTTCAACAGGCTGAGCAAACAGCAAGCAATCAATGCGAGGCTACGCAACGTTTGAGCTTAGCATTCACCCCCTTCCCCACAGACGCAACAGCGTTGCAACGTACAAGCCGAGCTTCTTCTCCGGGCGCTACAGTCACCGTAACTTACAGTTACAGACCAGGCTTCAACCGCAATCGATGCGAGACTACGTAACGTTTAGATGAGCACACTCCCCCCCACGGATGCTACAGCATTGCAATATAAAAGCCAAGCTTCAGCTATGGAAGCAACAGCCAGCGTAGCCTCGTATCGACTACAGTTGAAGCTCGGCCTGTAACTGTAAGTGAAGGGGGCTGTGGAGCCCAGAGTTGATGATCGGCCTGTACGGTACAATTCTGTAACATCCGTGGTAGAGGTGGTGGATGATCGACTCAAGCATTACGTAGCCTCACAAAGACTTCAACAGGCTGAGCAAACAGCAAGCAATCAATGCGAGGCTACGCAACATTTGAGCTTAGCATTCACCCCCTCCCCCACAGACGCTACAGCGTTGCAGCGTACAAGCCGAGCTACTTCTCCGGGCGCTACAGTTACAGACCAGGCATCAACCGCAATCGATGCGAGACTACGTAACGTTTAGCTGAGCATACTCCCCCCACGGATGCTACAGCATTGCAACGTAAAAGCCAAGCTTCAGCTATGAAAGCAACAGCCAGCGTAGCCTTGTATCGACTACAGTCGAAGCTCGACCTGTAACTGTAAGTAAAGGGGGCTGTGGAGCCCGGAGTTGATGATCGGCTTGTACGTTACAATTCTGTAACACCCGTGGTAGAGGTGGTGGATGCTCGACTCAAGCATTACGTAGCCTCGCAAAGACTTCAACAGGCTGAGCAAACAGCAAGCAATCAATGCGAGGCTATGCAACGTTTGAGCTTAGCATTCACCCCTCCCCCACAGACGAAACAGCGTTGCAACGTACTAGCCGAGCTTCTTCTTCGGGCGCTCCAGTCACCGTAACTTACAGTTACAGACCAGGCTTCAACCGCAATCGATGCGAGACTACGTAACGCTTAGCTTAGCATACACCCCACCCCCACGGATTCTACCGCATTGCAACGTAAAAGCCAAGCTTCAGCTATGGAAGCAACAGCCAGCGTAGCCTCGTATCGACTACAGTTGAAGCTCGGCCTGTAACTGTAAGTGAAGGGGGCTGTGGAGCCCGGAGTTGATGATCGGCTTGTACGTTACAATTCTGTAACACCAGTGGTAGAGGTGGTGAATGCTCGACTCAAGCATTACGTAGCCTCGCAAAGACTTCAACAGGCTGAGCAAACAGCAAGCAATCAATGCGAGGCTACGCAAATTTTGAGATTAGCACTCACCCCCTCCCCCACAGACGCAACAGCGTTGCAACGTACAAGCCGAACATCTACTCCGGGTGCTACAGTCACCGTAACTTACAGTTACAGACCGAGCTTCAACCGCAATCAACGCGAGGCTACGTAAAGTTTGAGCTGAGCATCCACCACCTCTACCTCAACCCTCCACCTCATCCTCCCTTGACAGAAACTTTCCCTTCGATTTGAAAACGCCTAGTTCGATGCATTCCCCATTGAACAGTTGACTTGCTACTTGTGACTGCGACATTATCCTCGTCCTGGCTCCTTTTCTTTAACCCATTTTGTCATGGAAGCGAAATTGGTTTCATCTATGCAGCTAAAATTCCAAAAATAAATTAAAGAATGTGTTTAGTTCATCGTTACATAAAGCTCGACTGCTATTTTTTTTTTATTATTTTAAAAATCTAAAATGTTTCATTCGTGTGGTTTTTTCCTACCAGCTGCTGTCTGCAGCTTATTTTGAAAGGCGATATTTTCAAACAAATAATTTTGCTTCCAATAAAATAAATAATATAATTTCTGAGTTCAAATCTGCTCCATTTCATAACATGTTAGTAATATTGAGTTATTCTGATATGTTTGAAGCTTACAATTGTTTTAGATACTTATAGAGAGATTGTTTAAAAAGGCAATATGGTTGCTATATTTAGAAAAAAACTCAATCTTTTTTCAGTTCAAATTTGGCTTAATACTATGAGGGTCTCCTTCTCTGAAAGAGTGGTCCCAATTGTTAAGTAATCAAGTGGAGGATAATTTTAAAAGTCAAATTGTTGGATAGAATATTATTTAATATTCTGAATAACATTATTGAATTTGATATTATGTATTATTGAATATAATCGTATGTATTATTGAATATAATATTATGTAGTATTGAATGCAATATTATGTATTATTGATTATAATAATATTTTATGTAATATTATGTATTATTGAATATAATATTTTATGTAATGTTATTGAATATTTCATTAGTTCTTGTATTAGCAGTAATTAAATTATTGCGCATCATGCTGGCTGTTCATACCAAAAAAATTTTCATAGCTTATTTATCAAGCATATAATATTCGTTAATGTGTCTACTTCTCTATTTGGTTAAAGCTTAAACAGAAAATAAGCATAAGATGCTCGTATATAGCTTATCATGCTTATGCTATATAGACTAGCTTTTTAGCACTTCATGCAGGTTAGCATTGTGAAGCATATAATCTTACAGACATAAGATTGTAGTCATAACAATACATAGCAGAAACTAGCTCATTCCTGTTGTTACTATTGCTACTTCTAGCACGACACTTTTGACTTGGGAATCCTTAAATTTTATTATTATTAATAATTACCCAATTTATGATCTGTTATGTTATCTGATTTTAAATTTTTATTCTATTATTTTAAACTCTGTTTACTATGCAATTTAAACTTCATTACCTGGTCACTTGATTACCCGATGTCTGCCATATTTTGAAGATAACTGTACTTCGTGTAACTATTTGTGACATGTCATTTAAATCGACTATGATATTGATATGTGATCTTGATTCAATATAAAACGATGGAGTGTTTGGGAAATTTTAATCATGCCCACTATACAACAGAGTTGTTGGGGAAATATGAAAATGATCCCATTATAAAACACTCTTTTTCTGCTGGAACATTAATTTGTGACGCCTACTTTTTTGCTAAAGAGTTTGTTGTAAGATAATTAATTAGATTTGAAATTTTGAGCCTATTTCATTTGTGAAAAACTTTTTTTTGCTTTTTTTTTATTTTAATCAAGCAACTCCGGGGATAGAACACAGGTGATAGGATGGATCATTCAGCCTGGATACCGGGCATAGATTCCCTCCGTCAAAAAATTTGGTGGGTGTACGTGGGTGTTCATGGTACGAATAAAACTAGTGAAATTATATCAGTAACTGCAAATACTGTATTGTAAAAATTTGCATTTCTTATTTAATTTTATTTCTTTTTAAATCAATGTTGTTTGGTTAAAGCATGGGTCGCCAAACTTCTTTGATCATCGACCCCTAGATAGTTTTTCGAAATCTCCATCGACCCCCATAAAAGTAATTTTCCATTAATTAAAATAAAACTCTATTAGATACTGTGTTTGTACATTTATTTTATGATTTTAAACGTTTATTAAAGTAATAGTACGTTGTGTAACAATAGTTTTATGAAAAAATAAGTAAAGTAACTACAGATTTATTGCTTCTTAATCAATGAGATGGGCGTGCCTGGTGTTTTTCTGCAAGGTTCGCAATATTGGGTTAAAAATTGGTCAACTCGAAACTCCACATTTAATTTATTTCTGTACTTAGTTAAGATTGAATTTACGTGACTGAAACCGGCTTCAACCATACAGGAACTTGGAATTGCTGGCATAAATGACTGAGCTATTTCGTAAAGTTTTACATATTTTTGCATTATATTTATATTTGTCCAAAATTTGCTTATTGTTAAATTTTTAAAAAGCGTCTTTGCTTCAAGATCCGATAATAATTCAGCAAGCTCATCTTGCAGGTTGATATCCACGTTTTCAGTTTGAGCAGAAAATGGCACAATAATCCAATCAGGGATGTCAATGTTTTCCAAATCAGCAAAGCGCAGTTTACAATCGTCGCTCAATTTTTGAAGATGACTTGTATGTGTGTAAAAGTTTTAATAATGACCCTGCAAATATTTAACACAGTTTGCAGAGATAACTGAAACTGCGTATGATATTTGCGTTTGTAACGTCAACGCTCGTCACACGTGACATTTGGACAAGCTCACATTGACTTATAAACCAGAAGGGCAGAGTTCGTGCCACTGGTACGTAAATACTTGTTTCACCCGAATAAATATACGTTTATTAATTTATGTTTTATAAAGAAACTGATATTAAGTCAATTATAAAAAAATTCACAAATTTTACATACTCAATTATGTATGTGTGATTCGCGCATTAAGAACTGTCTTTTCTTCGTCCTCCATTCGACCCCCTGGATCAGATCGACCCTCGCTTTTATTACATAAACCCCTGGGGGTCTATATAGACCACTTTGGCGACCTCTGGGTTAAAGCCATGCAAAAATGCAGGATACATTTAATGAAATACTGAGCGATAGAATTGCACGTTTTTCAGAAATGTTATGTATAATGATATCGACCCTACTAGCCCATAACTAGGAATTGGGCATATAAAAATCAATGACTGGTTAGTTCAACTGCCATATATATAAGTTTTTTTTTTAACATGAAATATTATAACTTTTGGCCCGTGATCGAACTAATTTATAAGTGAACTAATTATAGGACATACTGGCTATAATTAAGCAAAAGGAGAACTTTTTTCAGCTAAAAGCACTTAATTGGTTATAAAGAGTCTTAATTTGCACTGCGAAATAAATTAAAGAAAAAATCTTTCAAGTAAGGAATATAGTGCAATTTAAAAATGTGTTCTAATACTGGGACACCAAGGCCGTAGAGGTTGTTTTCTTTATTCTATTAAATGACTTTTATTAATAAGCTGTGAAAAAAAGACGCTTAATTTACAAAAAAGGAAAACGAAAATAAATAAAAATATCATTAAAATATTATACTACTTACAATTTTCATGCGAACTTCAATGTTGCCTTCAGTCAAGAATTTTTTTGAGAAGAAATGACAAAGCATTTAATCAATCGAAGTAACAATTGCTTATATCATATTGTTAAAATAAAAGTTTACATTGTTAAAGCATACGAAAAATGTTACAGCTTGTTTCGATATTTTATGTAAGAATAAATTTTGTCGTGTTAGCAACAATGTGTATAATTGTTTTTTTACATTGTTTATTTAATAGTTAATTTAATATAAAAATGGTTTTGGTTAGTCGAGTAAAGACAAGAAAAAAAAAGGTATGGAAACGGTCAAATACCGCGAAAATACATCGACACAAAAATCGAAAAATACACTCGTAATATCATATCAAATGAGGAATTCAATTACAGAGCTTATCCTTTAAATCTCCTCCCTCCCCGGGGGTGGTTAAGTGGAGTCAACTTCGATATCTTAAAAATAAGCCCCTGTTTTTGTGTCTTTTTTTTATCGTAGATTAAAATTTTCCGAAAAAGGACGAACCCCGATTTGACTTGCAAAATGTTCTTAGATATCATTATTGTTTTATTTTGCATTATGAGAGGTGTTAAAGACACACCCATTTTTCTGTTTATTACTGTCAATGTTCAACTCTGCAGTCTTCTGATTTTGAAACCAGCCACGAAGACAAGTGAACTTCTAGATCAAGCATTGGGACTAACTTATTGCCAATTTCCTCTGGCTCCTTTTTTTAAAAACTCGTCTTTGCATAGCATGCAGAGGAAAGCCACGAGAAAGTCCCACTGTTAGACCGATGGCAAAAGCATTCTAACCCCAAGTCTCTGTACGACCACTGAGAATATTTAAAGTTCATTCAAACTGAATTTAAAAAAAACACAAAAGCAATAAATTCGGAGATGAGAACGAGACACTATCTGCGAGATTTTTGCAAGTAAATACATTCCACCAATCAGGTTTACAATCGCATCTCTACTTTTGCTTAGGCGAATTTTTCGCATATTGTGTACACGATCCCTTTTGACAGCTTTGTGGTCGGTGCCAGCAGGGAGCGAAACCAGCTAAGAATACTTTTCTGCTCGGTTTTCGGTGCAAACCGGATGCATTATACAGAAGCATCACCAAAAGATCAAAATTTTCGACTAGTTCCGGGTACCCGAACTTATTTATATTTCATGTAGCTATAAATTACTAAACTTATTTAGTTTTATAAAAAAAAAGCTATTATAAATACCTTTGAAACGACTAAGACGATCATTCTAGTAGCTGTCGATTACATCAGAACCAATATAATATGACATCCTAACCAAACGTGAAGAACTTAAAGTTGCAATTCAATAGCTTAAAATTTTTTTAAAAGTCTATAGTTCGTGATTCGAATTAATTTTCAATAAACTATAGATTCCATATCCACATCACCTTACCTGCACGAGTTTCAGTTACTGCAGCTGATTGTGTGGAGAGGATATTTCCAAACAGATAAATTTGCTTCCAATAAAAAAATATATTTAAAAAGAACTCGCTTTTTTGGAAATGCCGATTTGGCTTTGATCGACTTAATTATTAATATTTGTTTTTCTTGTGTTCTTACATACGTAAAAGTTAGTATTTAGTTAGAGTATAGCTAGAAAAAGTACATTTTTCAAATTTTTATTTAGATTTAAGTTTCGAAATTTGTATATTGTTGATAAGGTAATCAGTGTTTTTAAAGCTTAGATTTTATTCTAATTTTTAAAGTTTTATTACTTCTCAAACACCTGTTGTTGCACCAAACAAGTTGAGCTAAATAGTCTCAAAATACAGCGGATAATAACTCTGAAATATAGGTGGTAAAGAGAAAATGCAGCGCTCTCTAGTAAAGAAAACACCAACTTTTCTGGTATGAAATTGCATTGACGAGAAAGGATATTTCATGAAGAACTTACTGTTTTCTTTCACAAATAAATCTTTATTTATTAATAATATAAGGTGTTCCTTCCCAAAAAAGTCGTCCCAGTCTTTAAGTAATGAAATGGACAAAAAGTTTAGAAGTCGAAATGTTAGATTGAATATAATCTAATATTACATTAAATCTAATATTATTCGCAATCAAGCTATTTGTAGCACGTAAGGACCTCTTACTAGCACATTATGCCGTTCCTATTTAAAATTTCTTCATAGCCTATTAAATTAAGAAGTATTAACACGACGCAATTATTCATTAAAGTACCTATCCACTCATGTTTGGAAAATCGTGTCCAACAAATTAGCAATTCATACTGACGCATAGAGCGTTATGCTATATCCGCCTAAGTTGCTTACAAAACATATTACGGTGGCAAGCATTAAAAAGCATACATTAGCACGTTAATGTGTCTCCATGCCTTGGAAGAAGCGTTAACAGCAAATTAGCATAAGATACTTCTATGTACCCGGATGCTACTTGACGGGGGTAGGACGGAGTTAAGTTTTGATAAGATACTTGTATATAACTTATCGTGCCATTGCTATGGTAACTCGATATGCAGAATTTGATGCTAGCTAGCAATGTGCAGTATATAATAGCTTGAATACCTTGCTGACATAGCAAGGTATAGCAAGAAACGAGGAATAACAATGGAAATAAACAATGGAAATAAAAATATGGCCACCGAAGCCGACATCTTCAGGGGGTACCAGCTCCGGAAGCCATAGAACAAAACCTTTTCTATTTAATTTTTTTAACTCTAAACAATTGAGAAAAACAGGGCAAAATTAAAGTCTTAACTGAGCAGCCCTAGTTAAGCATTATATTAATCTGTTTCGCAATATTTAACCTTCCCTATCGTTTTTTTCTTCCACTGCGCATTTTAATGGAGGGCGTTGTTTTCTTTTATTTCAAATGTGTCTTTTACATTGAGTGTGTTTCAGAAAATTGCTGTTTGACCAATTTAATGTGAGTTTTCGGTTTTTCATTTTTGTATTATATTTTCAAGATTATGTGCGAAATTTCTCTGCTGATTAGATTTTATGTATTGCTTGTATTTTTCCAGGACTTTTGCAAAACCTTCGGGGTGTTATTTCCATATATGGCAGTACTTTTACCTTCGTTACTTGTACCGCCGGTATAAGTAAAAAGTACGTACTTTTACTTGTACTTCGTTACTTTTTAAATTTAGTTCTTTTACTTCGGTACGTTCTTCTACTTTCGGTACTCTTTTAGGGAAAAAGTGCAAGTATTTGTAACGGAAATGTCGAATGAAATCGTTACTTTTTTCTAAAACTCGGTAAGCTTTCTAAAAATAAGAAGAAAAAAAAAAAAATATTTTTTTAAAAAATGCTTAGGTTTTTTTTAATTTTTAAAATTAATGCGCAATATATATGCATTCACAGCTAACTTCGTGTTCAAATACCTTGACCTTTTAAAATTGTCATTCCTGAAAGGGAAAAGACGGCTCTTTTGAACTGCGAAAGGTTTCGCGATGTGAAATCGCAGGACGATTTATTGTTTGCTGCAGGTCTGGTACTTTGCATCAAATTTAATTGGTCTGAAGAAAAAGCTAGGGAGGAGGCTACAAAAAAAATTGGAAAGAATTGTCCAAGCTGAACACCCTGCTATAACTAATAAAGTAACAGAAAAAAAAAAAACCAGGGAATCTTAATTTTCTAAAGCTGAAAACATCATGCCAATCACCAACGACAGAAGAATTTATGGCATACATGAGCTCAAATGTCGAAACGGAAAGCATATCAATTTTGAATCGATATCCAATCGTAAAAGAATTATACGTGAAATATAATACTGCAGTACCTTCTAGTGCTCCCGTAGAGCGCTTATTCAGCGTGGCTAAGCACGTTCTGAGAAATTCTCGCAGCAGACTCAGTGACACCACTTTCGAAATGCAACTATTTTGCAAAATGAATAAAAATATTAATTAGCAAGTTATTTTCAGTCATTTTCGAGTTTTATGCATTTATTTAATACATTTTAAATAAAAAATGTTGGATTTTGTTTTTACGTTTCTCAATTTTCGTTTGAACTCACTAATAATTCATTTTTGTCTTAATGCATTTTTTACTAAATACGTTTTTAACTAGTACATTTTTTACTAAAATTATATTTATGCCCGACCTTGTCAAACAAAGCCCAGTCAAATCTCTAAGAACTTCAGAACTGTTTGTGCTATTGAAAACTATTATAACTCTTGAAAACTCGAAGGTATTAATTTAGTCGCTGATACTAAAATTCGTTAACAAATTTTAATTATTCCGTTAGTCAGAAATTTTCGGAAAATGATTTTCTCGCATGACTTCAGCATTAGCCATTGTTACAAATAAAATTGTAGACTGTTCTGTTTCAACTTATACTGCACATGCAATTATTTTTTACTAGCTCAAAGATCACAAAGCTATATGAAACCCGTGTTTGGTTTGTTTATATTTGTGCTTTTAAAACGCGTTTCTATAGAGTAAAACAATTTTAAATCAATGGTAATTTGAATAAATAAAAATAATAAACTAAAAATTAAAATCAATAGTTAAAATTTCTTTTTCGTGCAAATCCAAATATTAAAATTATATTTGATTTCAAAATTATACTATACGATTATATTATAAAATTATATTATAATATTCGTCCGAATTTCAAAATAAATTAATGTCCACAACTTTCAAAATTAAAAATAATTAAATAAATAACAACAATTTTGCAAAAACATTAAAGAGCATAAGAATAATATTCAATAAAATTATAGGTTACTTTGAATCTTCGATTTCCTAGAAATGCACTTTTAAATCGTTACTTTTTTTGTTTAGTACTTGTACTTTTGCTTGTACTCTTTACTCGTTACTTTTTAAAATAAGAACTTTTTACTAATTACTTTTTTTAAAAATACTTGTACTTTTACTCGTTACTTTTTAAAAGTAACGTTGCCATATATGATCATAAACCAATAAAATTGGGTCTGCTGTTCAACGACGGTTATAAAATAAACCTTATGTTTCACACAGCTATCGCTATTGTATTTCTGCGATCTTGAAGGGAAAAAAAAATCTCAGTAGATTTTAATAAAAAACTCCTCATGGGGAATATGAAATGGATTGGCTCTGAATCCCCTTTTGTACGCGAAAAAGGAGGAAGTGTTAAGGCGTGCGGCATTCTGATTGTCCACAAAGTGTTATGACATTCTGTTTGGCCATGTCACTAGAAATGAAATCTTAAAGAATAACAAACAGTTGTGAAAAAAATATACCCCAGAGGATTTTATTTACTTATATTATAATACAATACATTCAAATTTACAATACAATATAATAACATCAATACTATACAATATTTACATTACATATGCGTTTCCTTTGTTTGTTTGTTTGTTTTCTGCTGATAAATCCAATGGTGTTTCTGGATTAAATGGATACTGTCTTTTCCTACAGTGTTTCACAACTACTCGTAAATCCAATGCCTTCAAAGATTCCGAAAAATTGCTTAAAAAGTATCAGATGTATCCCATTCTTGATCCTCCTTTGGTGCAATGAGTGAAAAATCCACGTTAAAACACACGCCTTGGGGCTCTTGAGATTCAACCAGCACTTAAGACATATCAAAGACTATTGATTCAACCAACACTTGAGGCACATTCAACACTTCTGATTCAACCAACACTTGAGGCATTTCCAACACTTCTGTTTCATCACAAGGCACTTGCACTTCATTCAACACTTGAAGTTCCTCATCCCCTTGAGGTTCGTCACATGAAGGTTTGTCATTCCCTTGAGTTATATCCAACACTTGGGTTTCAAAATTCACTTGGGTACTGGGCACTTGTAAAACTGTAAACTCTTTAGGAAGCATTTGCTCAACAGACTTCGCTGTGGATACCAGCGTGATCGGCTTGTACGTTACAAGCCTGTAACACCCGTGGTAGAGGTGGTGGATGCTCGACTCATGCATTGCGTAGCCTCGCAAAGACTTCAACAGGCTGAGCAAACAGCAAGCAATCAATGCGAGGCTACGCAACGTTTGAGCTTAGCATTCACCCCTCCCCCACAGGCGCTACAGCGTTGCAGCGTACAAGCCGAGCTTCTTCCCCGGGCGGTACAGTCACCGTAACTTACAGTTACAGACCAGGCATCAACCGCAATCGATGCGAGACTACGTAACGTTTAGCTGAGCATACTCCCCCCCACGGATGCTACAGCATTGCAACGTAAAAGCCAAGCTTCAGCTATGGAAGCAACAGCCAGCGTAGCCTCGTATCGACTACAGTCGAAGCTCGGCCTGTAACTGTAAGTGAAGGGGGCTGTGGAGCCCGGAGTTGATGATCGGCTTGTACGTTACAATTCTGTAACACCCGTGGTAGAGGTAGTGGATGCTCGACTCAAGCATTACGTAGCCTCGCAAAGACTTCAACAGGCTGAGCAAACAGCAAGCAATCAATGCGAGGCTACGCAACGTTTGAGCTTAGCATTCACCCCCTTCCCCACAGACGCAACAGCGTTGCAACGTACAAGCCGAGCTTCTTCTCCGGGCGCTACAGTCACCGCAACTTACAGTTACAGACCAGGCTTCAACCGCAATCGATGCGAGACTACGTAACGTTTAGCTTAGCATACACCCCACCCCCACGGATGCTACCGCATTGCAACGTAAAAGCCAAGCTTCACCCCTGGAAGCTCCAGCCTCTGAAGCCTCGTACCGACTGTGGTTGAAGCTCAGTCTATAACTGTAAGTGAAGGGGTTTGTTGAGCCCAGAGTTAAAGATCGGCATGTACGTTACAATTCTGTAACACCTGTGGTAGAGGTGGTGGATGCTCGACTGAAGCGTTACGCAGCCTCGCATAGACATCGACAGGCTGACCAAACAACCGCAATCTATGCGAGGCTACGCAACGTTTGAGCAGAGATTTCACTACCTCCTCCACAGACGCAACAGCATTGCAACGTACAAGCCGAACATCTACTCCGGGTGCTACAGTCACCGTAACTTACAGTTACAGACCGAGCTTCAACCGCAATCAACGCGAGGCTACGTAAAGTTTGAGCTGAGCATCCACCACCTCTACCTCAACCCTCCACCTCATCCTCCCTTGACAGAAACTTCCCCTTCGATTTGAAAACGCCTACTTCGATGGATTCCCCATTGAACAGTTGACTTGCTACTTGTGACTGCGACATTATCCTCGTCCTGGCTCCTTTTCTTTAAACCATTTTGTCATGGAAGCGAAATTGGTTTCATCTATGCAGCTAAAATTCCAAAAATAAATTAAAGAATGTGTTTAGTTCATCGTTACATAAAGCTCGACTGCTAATTTTTTTTCTTATTATTTTAAAAATCTAAAATGTTTCATTCGTGTGGTTTTTTCCTACCAGCTGCTGTCTGCAGCTTATTTTGAAAGGCTATATTTTCAAACAAATAATTTTGCTTCCAATAAAATAAATAATATAATTTCTGAGTTCAAATCTGCTCCATTTCATAACATATTAGTAATATTGAGTTATTCTGATATGTTTGAAGCTTACAATTGTTTTAGATACTTATAGAGAGATTGTTTAAAAAGGCAATATGGTTGCTATATTTAGAAAAAAACTCAATCTTTTTTCAGTTCAAATTTGGCTTAATACTATGAGGGTCTCCTTCTCTGAAAGAGTGGTCCCAATTGTTAAGTAATCAAGTGGAGGATAATTTTAAAAGTCAAATTGTTGGATAGAATATTATTTAATATTCTGAATAACATTATTGAATTTGATATTATGTATTATTGAATATAATCGTATGTATTATTGAATATAATATTATGTAGTATTGAATGCAATATTATGTATTATTGATTATAATAATATTTTATGTAATATTATGTATTATTGATTATAATAATATTTTATGTAATATTATGTATTATTGAATATAATATTTTATGTAATATTATGTATTATTGAATATAATATTTTATGTAATGTTATTGAATATTTCATTAGTTCTTGTATTAGCAGTAATTAAATTATTGCGCATCATGCTGGCTGTTCATACCAAAAAAAATTTCATAGCTTATTTATCAAGCATATAATATTCTTTAATGTGTCTACTTCTCTATTTGGTTAAAGCTTAAACAGAAAATAAGCATAAGATGCTCGTATATAGCTTATCATGCTTATGCTATATAGACTAGCTTTTTAGCACTTCATGCAGGTTAGCATTGTGAAGCATATAATCTTACAGACATAAGATTGTAGTCATAACAATACATAGCAGAAACTAGCTCATTCCTGTTGTTACTATTGCTATTTCTAGCACGACACTTTTGACTTGGGAATCCTTAAATTTTATTATTATTAATAATTACCCAATTTATGATCTGTTATGTTATCTGATTTTAAATTTTTATTCTATTATTTTAAACTCTGTTTACTATGCAATTTAAACTTCATTACCTGGTCACTTGATTACCCGATGTCTGCCATATTTTGAAGATAACTGTACTTCGTGTAACTATTTGTGACATGTCTTTTAAATCGACTATGATATTGATATGTGATCTTGATTCAATATAAAACGATGGAGTGTTTGGGAAATTTTAATCATGCCCACTATACAACAGAGTTGTTGGGGAAATATGAAAATGATCCTATTATAAAACACTCTTTTTCTGCTGGAACATTAATTTGTGACGCCTACTTTTTTGCTAAAGAGTTTGTTGTAAGATAATTAATTAGATTTGAAATTTTGAGCCTATTTCATTTGTGAAAAACTTTTTTTTGCTTTTTTTTTATTTTAATCAAGCAACTCAGGGGATAGAACACAGGTGATAGGATAGATCATTCAGCCTGGATACCGGGCATAGATTCCCTCCGTCAAAAAATTTGGTGGGTTCATTTGACTACTTTTTAATCATTTTTAAGAGGTACTTATTAAATACTTATTTCCAATTCTGTTTTCATGGTACGAATAAAACTAGTGAATTTATATCTGTAACTGCAAATACTGTATTGTAAAAATTTGCATTTCTTATTTAATTTTATTTCTTTTTAAATCAATGTTGTTTGGTTAAAGCATGGGTCGCCAAACTTCTTTGATCATCGACCCCTAGATAGTTTTTCGAAATCTCGATCGACCCCCATAAAAGTAATTTTCCATTAATTAAAATAAAACTCTATTAGATACTGTGTTTGTACATTTATTTTATGATTTTAAACGTTTATTAAAGTAATAGTACGTTGTGTAACAATAGTTTGAGTTCGTTGTAACAATAGTTGAGTTCGTTGTGAAAAAATAAGTAAAGTAACTACAGATTTATTGCTTCTTAATCAATGAGATGGGCGTGCCTGGTGTTTTTCTGCAAGGTTCGCAATATTGGGTTAAAAATTGGTCAATTTTAATCTTAAATTAACTCGAAACTCCACATTTAATTTATTTCTGTACTTAGTTAAGATTGAATTTACGTGACTGAAACCGGCTTCAACCATACAGGAACTTGGAATTGCTAGCATAAATGACTGAGCTATTTCGTAAAGCTTTACATATTTTTGCATTATATTTATATTTGTCCAAAATTTGCTTATTGTTAAATTTTTAAAAAGCGTCTTTGCTTCAAGATCCGATAATAATTCAGCAAGCTCATCTTGCAGGTTGATATCCACGTTTTCAGTTTGAGCAGAAAATGGCACAATAATCCAATCAGGGATGTCAATGTTTTCCAAATCAGCAAAGCGCAGTTTACAATCGTCGCTCAATTTTTGAAGATGACTTGTATGTGTGTAAAAGTTTTAATAATGACCCTGCAAATATTTAACACAGTTTGCAGAGATAACTGAAACTGCGTATGATATTTGCGTTTGTAACGTCAACGCTCGTCACACGTGACATTTGGACAAGCTCACATTGACTTATAAACCAGAAGGGCAGAGTTCGTGCCACTGGTACGTAAATACTTGTTTCTCCCGAATAAATATACGTTTATTAATTTATGTTTTATAAAGAAACTGATATTAAATCAATTATAAAAAAATTCACAAATTTTACATACTCAATTAGGTATGTGTGATTCGCGTATTAAGAACTGTCTTTTCTTCGACCCCCTGGCTCAGATCGACCCTCGCTTTTATTACATAAACCCCTGGGGGTCTATATAGACCACTTTGGCGACCTCTGGGTTAAAGCCATGCAAAAATGCAGGATACATTTAATGAAATACTGAGCGATAGAATTGCACGTTTTTCAGAAATGTTATGTATAATGATATCGACCCAACTAGCCCATAACTAGGAATTGGGCATATAAAAATCAATGACTGGTTAGTTCAATTGCCATATATATAAGTTTTTTTTTTAACATGAAATATTATAACTTTTGGCCCGTGATCGAACTAATTTATAAGTGATCTAATTATAGGACATACTGGCTATAATTAAGCAAAATGAGAACTTTTTTCAGCTAAAAGCACTTAATTGGTTATAAAGAGTCTTAATTTGCACTGCGAAATAAATTAAAGAAAAAATCTTTCAAGTAAGGAATATAGTGCAATTTAAAAATGTGTTCTAATACTGGGACACCAAGGCCGTAGAGGTTGTTTTATTTATTCTATTAAATGACTTTTATTAATAAGCTGTGAAAAAAAGACGCTTAATTTACAAAAAAGGAAAACGAAAATAAATAAAAATATCATTAAAATAATACTACTTACAATTTTCATGCGAACTTCAATGTTGCCTTCAGTCAAGAATTTTTTTGAGAAAAAATCACAAAGCATTTAATCAATCGAAGTAACAATTGCTTATATCATATTGTTAAAATAAAAGTTTACATTGTTAAAGCATACGAAGCATATGTTAACGAATTCAACGAATAAGATACGAAGCATATGTTAAAGCATATGTTACAGCTTGTTTCGATATTTTATGTAAGAATAAATTTTGTCGTGTCAGCAACAATGTGTATAATTGTTTTTTTACATTGTTTATTTAACAGTTAATTTAATATAAAAATGGTTTTGGTTAGTCGAGTAAAGACAAGAAAAAAAAAGGTATGGAAACGGTCAAATACCGCGAAAATACATCGACGCAAAAATCGAAAAATACACTCGTAATATCATATCAAATGAGGAATTCAATTACAGAGCTTATCCTTTAAATCTCCTCCCTCCCCGGGGGTGGTTAAGTGGAGTCAACTTCAATATCTTAAAAATAAGCCCCTGTTTTTTTGTCTTTTTTTTATCGTAGATTAAAATTTTCCGAAAAAGGACGAACCCCGATTTGACTTGCAAAATGTTCTTAGATATCATTATTGTTTTATTTTGCATTATGAGAGGTATTAAAGACCCACCCATTTTTCTGTTTATTACTGTCAATGTTCAACTCTGCAGTCTTCTGATTTTGAAACCAGCCACAAAGACAAGTGAACTTCTAGATCAAGCATTGGGACTAACTTATTGCCAATTTCCTCTGGCTCTTTTTTTAAAAACTCGTCTTTGCATAGCATGCAGAGGAAAGCCAAGAGAAAGTCCCACTGTTAGACAGATGGCAAAAGCATTCTAACCCCAAGTCTCTGTACGACCACTGAGAATATTTAAAGTTCATTCAAACTGAATTTAAAAAAAACACAAAAGCAATAAATTCGGAGATGAGAACGAGACACTATCTGCGAGATTTTTGCAAGTAAATACATTCCACCAATCAGGTTTACAATCGCATCTCTACTTTTGCTTAGGCGAATTTTTCGCATATTGTGTACACGATCCCTTTTGACAGCTTTGTGGTCGGTGCCAGCAGGGAGCGAAACCAGCTAAGGATACTTTTCTGCTCGGTTTTCGGTGCAAACCGGATGCATTATACAGAAGCATCACCAAAAGATCAAAATTTTCGACGAGTTCCGGGTACCCGAACTTATTTATATTTCATGTAGCTATAAATTACTAAACTTATTTAGTTTTATAGAAAAAAAGCTATTATAAATACCTTTGAAACGACTAAGACGTTCATTCTAGTAGCTGTCGATTACATCAGAACCAATATAATATGACATCCTAACCAAACGTGAGGAACTTAAAGTTGCAATTCAATAGCTTAAAATTTTTTTAAAAGTCTATAGTTCGTGATTCGAATTAATTTTCAATAAACTATAGATTCCATATCCACATCACCTTACCTGCACGAGTTTCAGTTACTGCAGCTGATTGTGTGGAGAGGATATTTCCAAACAGATAAATTTGCTTCCAATAAAAAATATATTTAAAAAGAACTCGCTTTTTTGGAAATGCCGATTTGGCTTTGATTGACTTAATTATTAATATTTGTTTTTCTTGTGTTCTTACATACGTAAAAGTTAGTATTTAGTTATAGAGTATAGCTAGAAAAAGTACATTTTTCAAATTTTTATTTAGATTTAAGTTTCGAAATTTGTATATTGTTGATAAGGTAATCAGTGTTTTTAAAGCTTAGATTTTATTCTTATTTTTAAAGTTTTATTACTTCTCAAACACCTGTTGTTGCACCAAACAAGTTGAGCTAAATAGTCTCAAAATACAGCGGATAATAACTCTGAAATATAGGTGGTAAAGAGAAAATGCAGCGCTCTCTAGTAAAGAAAGCACCAACTTTTCTCTTATGAAATTGCATTGACGAGACAGGATATTTCATGAAGAACTTACTGTTTTCTTTCGCAATTAAATCTTTATTTATTAATAATATAAGGTGTTCCTTCCCAAAAAAGTCGTCCCAGTCTTTAAGTAATGAAATGGACAAAAAGTTTAGAAGTCGAAATGTTAGATTGAATATAATCTAATATTACATTAAATCTCATATTATTCGCAATCAAGCTATTTGTAGCACGTAAGGACCTCTTACTAGCACATTATGCCGTTCCTATTTAAAATGTCTTCATAGCCTATTAAATTAAGAAGTATTAACACGACGCAATTATTCATTAAAGTACCTATCCACTCATGTTTGGAAAATCGTGTCCAACAAATTAGCAATTCATACTGACGCATAGAGCGTTATGCTATATCCGCCTAAGCTGCTTACAAAACATATTACGGTGGCAAGCATTAAAAAGCATAGATTAGCACGTTAATGCGTCTCCATGCCTTGGAAGAAGCGTTAACAGCAAATTAGCATAATATACTTCTATGTACCCGGATGCTACTTGACGGGGGTAGGACGGAGTTAAGTTTTGATAAGATACTTGTATATAACTTATCGTGCTATTACTATGGTAACTCGATATGCAGAATTTGATGCTAGCTAGCAATGTGCAGTATATAATAGCTTGAATACCTTGCTGACATAGCAAGGCATAGCAAGAAACTAGGAATAACAATGGAAATAAACAATGGAAATAAAAATATGGCCACCGAAGCCGACATCTTCAGGGGGTACCAGCTCCGGAAGCCATAGAACAAAACCTTTTCTATTTAATTTTTTTAACTCTAAACAATTGAGAAAAACAGGGCGAAATTAAAGTCTTAGCGCAGCCCCAGTTAAGCATTATATTAATCTGTTTCGCAATACTTAACCTTCCCTATCATTTTTTTCTTCTACTGTGCATTTTAATGGAGGGCGTTGTTTTCTTTTATTTCAAATGTGTCTTTTACATTGAGTGTGTTTCAGAAAATTGCTGTTTGACCAATTTAATGTGAGTTTTCAGTTTTTCATTTTTGTATTATATTTTCAAGATTATGTACGAAATTTCTCTGCTGATTAGATTTTATGTATTGCTTGTATTTTTCCAGGACTTTTGCAAAACCTTCGGGGTGTTATTTCCATATATGGCAGTACTTTTACTTTCGTTACTTGTACCGCCGGTACAAGTAAAAAGTACGTACTTCGTTACTTTTTAAATTTAGTTCCTTTACTTGTACTTTCGGTACTCTTTTAGGGAAAAAGTGCAAGTATTTGTAACGGAAATGTCGAATGAAATCGTTACTTTTTTCTAAAACTCGGTAAGCCTTCTAAAAATAAGAAAAAAATAAAAAGTAAATATTTTTTTAAAAAATGCTTAGGTTTTTTTAATTTTTAAAATTAATGCGCAATATATATGCATTCACAGCTAACTTCGTGTTCAAATACCTTGACCTTTTAAAATTGTCATTCCTGAAAGGGAAAAGACGGCTCTTTTGAACTGCGAAAGGTTTCGCGATGTGAAATCGCAGGACGATTTATTGTTAGCTGCAGGTCTGGTACTTTGCATCAAATTTAATTGGTTTGAAGAAAAAGCTAGGGAGGAGGCTACAAAAAAATTGGAAAGAATTGTCCAAGCTGAACACCCTGCTATAACTAATAAAGTAACAGAAAAAAAACCCAGGGAATCTTAATTTTCTAAAGCTGAAAACATCATGCCAATCACCAACGACAGAAGAATTTATGGCATACATGAGCTCAAATGTCGAAACGGAAAGCATATCAATTTTGAATCGATATCCAATCGTAAAAGAATTATACGTGAAATATAATACTGCAGTACCTTCTAGTGCTCCCGTGGAGCGCTTATTCAGCGTGGCTAAGCACGTTCTGAGAAATTCTCGCAGCAGACTCAGTGACACCACTTTCGAAGTGCAATTATTTTGTAAAATGAATAAAAATATTAATTAGCAAGTTATTTTCAGTCATTTTCGAGTTTTATGCATTTATTCCATACATTTTAAATAAAAAATGTTGGATTTTGTTATTACGTTTTTCAATTTTCTTTTTGAACTCACTAATAATACATTTTTGTCTTAATACATTTTTTACTAAATACATTTTTACCTAGTACATTTTTTACTAAAATTATGTTTATGCCCGACCTTGTCAAACAAAGCCCAGTCAAATCTCTAAGAACTTCAGAACTATTTGTGCTATTGAAAACTATTATAATTACTAATTTAACTCTTGAAAACTCGAAGGTATTAATTTAGCCGCTGATACTAAAATTCGTTCACAAATTTTAATTATTCCGTTAGGCAGAAATGTTCGGAAAATGATTTTCTCGCATGACTTCAGCATTAGCCATTAATACAAATAAAATTGTAGACTATTCTGTTTCAACTTATACTGCACATGCAATTATTTTTTACTAGATCAAGATCACAAAGCTATATGAAACACCGTGTTTGCTTTGTTTATGTTTGTGCTTTTAAAACGCGTTTCTATAGAGTAAAACAATTTCAAATCAATGGTAATTTAAATAAATAAAAGTAATAAACTAAAAATTAAAATTAATAGATAGAATTTCTTTTTCGTGCAAATCCATAAAAAGTTTGATATTAAAATTATATTTGATTTTAAAATTATACTATACGATTATATTATAAAATTATATTATAATATTCTTCCGAATTTAAAAATAAATTAATGTCCATAGCTTTCAAAATTAAAAATAATTAAATAAATAACAACAATTTTGCAAAAACATTAAAGAACGTAAGAATATTATTCAATAAAATTTTAGGTTACTTTGAATTTTCGATTTCCTAGAAATGTACTTTTAAATCATTATTTTTTTTGTTTAGTACTTGTACTTTTACTTGTACTTTTTACTCGTTCCTTTTTAAAATAAGAACTTTTTACTTTTTACTCATTACTTTTTTTAAAAATACTTGTACTTTTACTCGTTACTTTTTAAAAGTAACGTTGCCATGTATGAAGGTCAATAAGCCCAGGTAACCATAGTAATGCTCATCACAATACACATTATCGAAAGGAACGTAGAAAAAAAGCGTTTTATATACAATAATATGCAAGCAACTAAATAAAAAACGCTTTTTTTATATATAAAATAAAGCATGGGACACTGGTGTCTTTTTCTACGTTAAAGGTAAAATCTTTCAATCGCGGTTCACTTCCTACCTGCGTAGAAAGTAATTTGTGCTCATTTTCAGTTATTTAGATCGAAAAGAACAATTCATAATTGAAATGTGTTTAATTTTCAAAACCAATTTTTTGAAACAATTGTGATTGTCGAAAAGCGATCACAGGTTGACAATTGGCAAAATGGTTGTTGTTTAATTTTTTTCCCGTCTACGTTCTTTAGATTTAGCTATTCCACCCTCGGTAACTTTAAGCATTGGCATCGCTTTCTTGCTTCAACTCTAAACTTTGGGACTGTGCCAATCAGTTGGGGATCCTCTTTATTTGCGATATTCACCTGAATTAGTTTTTAAAACGATCCGGTTTGAACTGTAGGTTAGAATTTCTGATTGTTAATTAAAACAATAAAAATAAAACAATCTCTCAAATGATGAAATTCTCTTCTATTCAACAACTCAAGAAGTATTTATGGGATCTCTCTGGTCTCATGTCTCAAAAACAAACTTACCAACTAAATACATAACAAAATTAAAAGTGAAAAAAAGAATTCTAAAAAAATTATCAAACAGCGGCGGTCACCATAGCAACGCATGCAATGACGACATTTTCACACTGTATACTATTACTCTTAAACACAGTCGAAAAGTGTGATGACGTCCAAATAAGGTGCTCTCGCCATCAAACCCAATACAACACCCATTTTGCCAATGAGTAATAAACAGTTCAGTATTTTTACAGTATTAGACTAAGAAATAGAGTTTACAGTTATCTAACTCCCATCAACCATTTAAATAAACTGTCGAAGTGTAAGCCCTTTCATTTGGTAAGAGACAAAGACCTCAATAGGTTCAAATTACCAAAGAAATTGTAAAATGATTGATAGTTTTTTAAATCATTTTGGTAATTTTGTCATGATACTTTAGAGCAGTGATTTCCAACTTACATGAGGCCGGGGGCCACAATTAAAAACACAAATCAAATGGCGGGCGGCAACTTTATCAAAATTTTTTGTAGGACTGTTTTATGTTTGAAGGAACATTAAATATTACTGCCAGAGTTTTATCAAGTTGTACAAAACAAAAGTATTGAATTACAAATTAAAATAAGAAGAAGTAGATTTTTAAAAATATTTTGTTATTAATAATATTTTTTAAAATATTAAATAAATAATAAAAATTCGGGCTACAATAACTTTCAAGTGCGCACCTATGTATTAAACAATTAATGTGCAACAGATATCTAATCTATATATATATATTTCTCTTACACGGCACCAAAAAAAAGCCTCATTACAACTCCCCGAATGGCAACGTTAGAAAATCGACCAATGATTGCTTCTAAAAATGTCACCTGGCAAATGGCACATGAGGTGGCTCAACATATAGCGCTTTTTAAAAACGGAAACAATAGCCAGAGTGAGCATTATCAGGTTGCTCAATTCAGATTCATGCCATAAAAACATGATAATATTTAATTTAAACTCAATTAAGAATTAATTAGGCTGGCCTTCTCCATGACTATAAATAAGTCACAAGGTCAGACTTTTGAGAAAATTAGTTTAGTATTGACTAAATAAGTTTTTAGTCATGGACAACTTTATGTTGGTCTGTCAAGAGTTAAGTCATTTGACAGCCTTTCAGTAATTGCTTCAAGATGCCAAATCTATAATTGTGTTTTCAAAGAAATTCTAAATGCTTAGTGTTAATTTCTCAGAGCTGTGCAGAAAAAAATGTTTTTTGGAAAAAAGTTAATTGAAACTTCTATTGGCAGTAGGCAAGGGGAACTGCCAAAATCAAAACTCCCCGATTAGAAATGCAGCATGGTTTATTTTTTTAAATAATAACATTTTTTTCTAATACTTTCAGAATTTCTAGCATTAACTAATTTATTATACACATTCAGTTGAATTTAGGTGAGTAACTGCAATATTTGATAATTTATTTTGCTAATATGTTTCTCATTTAGCTAATGTTTTGATTTTTTCACCATGTACAATCTAAATTGCTAATATACTTTTTTAAAAGCCAATAAGAACATTGATAGAATTCTTCTACATAAGTACAATACTATGTCTTTGGTGATAAAATACTATGTCTTTGAAGATAATATACTATGTCTTTGTGCTAGAACATTGTGTTCATTGACGAGCGAGCGCGACGAGCCATGGTTCACGGCGTGAAACACATAGGATTGCGTAGCAATTCTCGGGGGTTGGCGAGCGTTAGTGAGCAGGGGGCGGAGCCTCCTAGTTGTATTAAAATTTACATAGTAGCACACAAAATATTCAATGGGAAAATTGAGGTTTGTCTGCTGTAACCACCAGAGAATGGATATTTGCATTTTAAATTTACAAATGTGTGTTTAAATATTTTCGTCCAAAATGAGTGGTTTCTAAAAGTTAAGTCGGAGAATTTCTTCGTGAAAATTTCTGATACGCACATGCTAAATTATATTCACAAATTACGAACAAAATGAAATAAAAAAGAGCAACATACACGATTATTTTTGTATTTGAATAAATATTTTCTTGGATGCAAAGCCTGAAAAATAAATTTCTTTGCACCGTTGGTATTTTAAATTTCACAGAAACGAAGAAATTAGGTTTTTATTAATGAGAAAAGTATTTTAAACCCATATAAATTATTTACGAAAATTCTCGGCCACAAAAAAAGGCTTCGCGGGCCGGATGCGGACCCAGGGCCGCCAGTTGGAAACCCCTGCTTTAGAGCATGGCACAAAAACCATTTATTGGGTTACATTTGCTCTTGACATTTATATTTGTTACTAAATATATCATAACTAGGAGGCTCCGCCCCCTGTTCGCTAACGCTCGCCAACCCTCGAGAATTGCTACGCAATCCTATGTGGTTCACGCCGTGAACCATGGCTCGCTGCGCTCGCTCGCCAATGAACACAATGTTCTAGCACAAAGACATAGTATATTATCATCAAAGACATAATATTGTACTTATGTAGAAGAATTCTATCTTATTGGCTTTTAAAAAAGTATATTAGCTATTTAGATTGTACACGGTGAAAAAATCAAAACCTTAGCTAAATGAGAAACATATTAGCAAAATAAATTATCAAATATTGCAGTTACTCACTTAAATTCAACTAAATGTGCATAATAAATTAGTAAATGCTAGAAATTCTGAAAGTTTTAGAAAAAAATTTTATTATTTAAAAATATAAACTTTGAACCCTAACTTTTCCTAGTGAGATAATAACCCTCAAAAAATCTTTCATTTTCAAGAACACAAAAATTTGTTTTCTCCCCAAATGAAATATTTTTTGGTGATCAGCATTATTGAAATCAATTTCTATATTAATTAACATTTGTGATAAAGTACATAACATTTTAGAACAAAATAAGGATGTTTTACATACAATAAATTAAAATGCTTGGCTGTTAGCATTACCCAGGAGGTGGAGGTCGCCATGCTGCATTTCAAATCGGGGAGTTTTAATTTTGGCAGTTTCCCTTGCCTACTGCCAACAGAAGTTTCAATTAAATTTTTTCCAAAAAACATTTTTTTCTGCAAAGCTCTAAGAAATTAACAATAAGCATTTAGAATTTCTTTGAAAACACAATTATAGATTTGGCATCTTGGAGCAATTACTGAAAGGCTGTCAAATGACTTAACTCTTGACAGGCCAACATAAAGTTATCCTTGACTAAAAACTTGTTTAGTCAATACTAAACTGATTTTCTCAAAAGTCTGACCTTGTGACTTATTTATAGTCATGGAGAAGGCAGGCCTAATTAATTCCTAATTGGGTATAATATGAAAAAAGCACAACTACTTCCACTTACTAGGAATAACATTTACCTTTTAGTTTAATTAATAAACAGAGTTTTAAATATGCTTACTAAATTCATAAACTTCGGTAAAACAACAATATAAATTATTTCCAAAGGAACTAGACTAAGACAATTCCAACCTGGCGAGTAGCGACTTATAACAAGACACTTCGTTTGATGCTTTTACTTGTTGCTAGAAATCAGGTTCGCAGAAAATGCTGTTTACTAGTTAAATTTAGTAGGAATAACACGATCTGTGACGTAGGCTATAGTATACCCAATTGAGTTTAAATAAAATATTATTATGTTTTTAGGGCATGAATCTGAATTGAACAACCTGATAATGCTCACTCTGGTTATTGCTTCCGTTTTTAAAAGCGCTATATATTGAGCCACCTCATGTGACATTTTTAGCAGCATTCATTGGTCGATTTTCTAACGTTGCCATTCGGGGAGTTGTAATGAGGCTTTTTTTTGGTGCCGTGTAAGAGAAATATATATATAGATAAGCGCTATCATGTTGGAAAGCAGAATTTCCGTTGAACAGTAACAACAGCGAATGGTCTGTAGTGATTTTGCTCGATTTTTTTTCTTCCGTGTACAAATTAAAGCTTGAACATTAAATATAGTATTAAGATATTTACCCTCGAAAAATTTTTGCAAACAATTTTCATGAGTGAGTTTTCTGATCATATTACAATCGTGGCAGATATTATCAGTGATTGACGAGTGAATTTATCTAACTTCTCAAATTAGATGATTTTAAAAAAAATCACTATTTTTTCAACTAATAAAACACTTTTTATGTTTGAAAACGTGTTACATCCTATTACTCACATTTTCATACTCTTTCCACGGTAACGCAAAAAGCTCTTGCAATGAAAATAAAACTAAATAATCGAATTGTATAAATTGTATTTTCATATTAAAAAAAAATTAAAACAGGTTTACAATGAATAATTGCATAATTGTCAATAATAGAATATGCAAGGCTTATGCTAAACAATCGCCACGAAACCAAATGCTATAAATTTGGAGAATAAAATTGTGTGCTCACGAAAGTATTAGAGAATGATTTTTTCCACTGGAGCGAAAAATATATTTAAGCAATTTTTAAGATTTGCATTTGGCGAATACTTTCGGAAATTGGCGAATCCTTTTAATATTTGGCTAATTTACTGGCTAATTGTTTGAAATCCTTAGCGCGGGCCCTGAATATAAAACATTTGCTACATAGATATATTATATTTTCCGCAAGCATATTATCACACTATATTTTCTAAAAGCTAATATTTAGGTGAGGAAAAAAATTAAAACTTTAATAAAATCTAAAGAATTACTATTGAGTAAGGGAGAATCTGCTTAGCGTAAGGATACTGAAAGAGAAGCCAAGAATTAGAATCACCTACGAATTTTATTAGGCAATCAAATTATTATTGAAGTTTGTAGGGGATGATTCTCAACGTCCAAAGGACAATCGACGTTCATCTTTGAAAGGCAATCAAACTGGTTTTAAATGCCATCCTTCTCAACAATGATTCGATTAATGATTCTATTTGATAAAAATTTTTATTTTAAAATATTTTTTGACTGTTAATGTGTATTTTTCAGTTCATTTTTGTTTGTTCAAGGGGTTCTGAAATGTTGAGAGCAGGGATTAGGAAACACCATGCATTTCAGTGCTGTTTCTAGAATTTGTGAAAAAATATTGATCGAATTTAAATAAACAGAAAAAGAGGAATCTTGTTTTTTTTTTTAATTTTACTTTTAGATTTTGTTCGTTTAAGGCAAAATAAAAAGAAAAACTATAGATTTCTAAAGGGAAATTTTTGACTATCTGCATGGGACAAAATAAATTAATAAATAAATTTTCTGATTTTTTTCAATAAACCAAAATGAATCTGAGTACACAAAAGCATTTATCATCACTAAATAAATTGACTCATAAAAATTATTATTCTTTGCATACAATTACTTGGAAAATCAGAATATAACATATAGCTAATAGCTGTAAATGCAATCAAACAATTCTCATTTACAACGACTAGATATTTAGATAGATATAGATTTTTAAGTAAATGTAATTAAACAACTCTTATTTGCAGCGACTAAACAGATAGATATAGACTAGACAAGATAGCAAATGTGATTAAACAATTAAGTAAATGCAATTAAATTTTACTTAAATGTAATTAAACAATTCTTATTTGCCACGACTAGATAGATATAGACTAGACTAGATAGATATAGAATTTTACATAAATGCCATTAAACAATTCTTATTTGCAACGACTAGATACATAGATAGATACAGACTAGACTAGATAGATATTGATTTTTAAATAAATGTAATCAAGCAATTCTCATTAGCAACGACTAGATGGATAAATATAGATTTTTAAGTAAATATAATTAAGCAACTCTTATTTGCAACTACTAAACAGATAGATAGATATAGACTAAACTATATAGTAAATGTAATTAAACAACTAAGTAAATGTAATCAACTTTAAGTAAATGTAATTAATTTTAAGTAAATGTAATTAAGCAATTTTGATTTGCAACGACTCGATAGATAGATAGATATAGACTAGACAAGATAGTAAATGTAATTAAACAATTAAGTGAATGTAATTAATTTTAAGTAAATGTAATTAAACAATTCTTATTTGCAACGACTAGATACATAGATAGATACAGACTAGACTAGATAGATATAGAATTTTAAATAAATGTCATTAAACAATTCTTATTTGCAACGACTAGATGGATAAATATAAATTTTTAAGTAAATGTAATTAAACAACTCTTATTTGCAACTACTAAACAGATAGATAGATATAGACTAAACTATATAGTAAATGTAATTAAACAACTAAGTAAATGTAATCAACTTTAAGTAAATGTAATTAATTTTAAGTAAATGTAATTAAGCAATTTTGATTTGCAACGACTCGATAGATAGATAGATATAGACTAGACAAGATAGTAAATGTAATTAAACAATTAAGTGAATGTAATTAATTTTAAGTAAATGTAGTTAAACAATTCTTATTGGCAACGACTAGATAGATATAGACTAGACTAGATAGATATAGAATTTTAAGTAAATGTCGTTAAACAATTCTTATTTGCAACGACTAGATACGTAGATAGATATAGACTAGACTTGATAGATATAGAGTTTTAGGTAAATGATTTTAAATTGGAATGAATTCAAAATATAAAAAAATTTGCTGCGAGTAAACACTATTCCAACTTTGCAAAGTCTTATTCTATAAATACTTTTTTTAAAAAAATATTGTATGTAATTTCGAATTGTAATTTTTTAATTGATTTGAAAGAGAGCTTATTAACACACGAGAACCAGTATTGTCTATACAGAGCTAAGCGCAACTAATTTAATGTAAAAAAAATCAAGTAGCGTTGTTAATTAATTATGATGAAAAAAGACTGAAAGAGATGAAAGGGAGATTTATGATATTAAATTTTCCTTAACATTTTAAGAACAAATATATAAGCAAAATAGGAGAATTAAAAAAATAATTTATACTAATCTAATAATAATTAATACTATAAATAATAATTAATACTATAATTAATACTTAAAAAAATAATTAATACTACTATAGTATTGTTACTACTTGTACTTCGTTACTTTTTAAACGTAGTACTTTTACTTGTTTTTCCGTTACTTTTTTGGAAAAAAAGTACAAGGAAAATGTCAAAAGAAACCATTACTTTCTTTTTGAAAGTTTTTAAAAATTTCCCTAAAAAAAAATTTTTTTTTCGAAGTTTTTGAAACATTTTTTTCAATTAAATTTATAAATTTAATGCACAACAAATTCTATCTTACTTCTTTTTTATAAACACATTTAACTATTGCAATTTCCTGCTCTTTTGAGCACTCAATAATTTTTTGGAAAAGTAACTGCAAATTACCACAAAAATGAAAGGAAAATGTAGTTTTGAAATTAGCATAACTTCAAACTCCTTTTTACAAGCAAACATTGAATTATGATTTCAGCTTTCTCTATTTCAATGAATTTTGCAACGTTTTTCTGCATTTTAAAGTTTTATAAATTGAAATTAAATGCATTTTAAATTTTAAAAAAAATTTCTCACTTTTTTAATGAAAATTAAGGTTAATTTAAATTTTTGATTTCCTTGAAATGTACTTTGAAATTATTATTATTATTTTTTTGACTTGTACTAGTACTTTTTACTCGTTACTTTTTAAAAGTAACGTTTCCATTCATGGTTAACAAGTATTTAAACTTTAAAACAAAATTTTTTAAATTGCTTCTTTTTCACATTTCAAATCTTATACTCCAAATGCGATATCTAGAATCGGCTTCAGTGTCAAAGGTCCCATTCTTTATTCTCTATAGAAATATACAGGTTCCATGAACCCTGATGATCTTTCCCCTTCGTTCTTAGTTTTTTGTTTTTAGCGTATCATTTATAACATCATTTGATCAGCTAATATAGAACACATAATGTTCTTCATGTTTAGTGCAGTACAGCGAATCCCACATTTATGACATTACGCTATTTTTTTCTTTTTACTGTATTTCAATATCATTTATCGATTTTTACTAATATCAACAAGTATCTTCGATCTATTAATTTTGCTGTTTAGCATACATCATATTTTTTAAAATTTTAATTAGTACTTTAACCAAAATCAAACAAGCAGAATCGGCATCAATAATAGTATGGCGATTTTTTAAGTTTAACCGAAAAGAATTAGTACCATTTCTCGACTAGTTTTGCTTTTCAGTTTGTATTTTTTTCTAATAACCGTCGATTTCATATTGTTTAGCTCTTTTTTATAGAAACACTCTTTAAAAGTACTACTGTAGACAAGACTATAGTAATACTTAGGTTATATAAGCTTGACTATAGTTTATGTAAATTTTAGGTTATATAAACGTGACTATAGTTTATATAAGCGTTAGGTTATATAAACGTGACTATAGTTTATATAAACGTTAGATTATATAAACGAGACTATAGGTTATATAAACAAGAATATAGTTATATAAACGTGGTTTAATATAACTTTAGATATACTAATTTGTTAACGTAGTCTTCTCATGCTACCACTTTCACATTATTTGAGTTTAGCTGACATAACGGATAAAAAAGAATTAAATATTTAAGAACGTGTGTGCTATAAACTATTTTGATTAATAAAGGCGATGAGCAAGCAAACATCACCGACACTATCTTTAAAATGCTTGATAAAACAGAATCGTGTGCATTTTAATTTGTATCATAGGTACAAGCTCTAAACCAATAAGAAAATTTCATTGTTCAAATGCTTCTCCCGAACAATCTAATTGAAATTTTCGAATGATTTTTAGGATCAAGGACTAAAATTGCCTCTTTGATCTACAGTCCGAATTTCAGGAAACTGGAGCAAATGGTTTTGGAATTATACGATACAAACACTCAGATATACTCCTTCATTTTATTATAATAGATTTAATTACCGGCATATTGATATTATTGATTAAAAACATCTACTCAGAAATTCATCAATGACACGCTTGAGTTTCAGTGACAATTTCTTAATTGAAATCAAACGAGATAAATAAATAAAAAATAAACAGTATATTGTGAAAATGCATCTGTTTCATCAAAATTGAGAATCGATTTGCAAGGAGAGCATATTTCATTAGTTAATGGGTTTATGAGATAAATTGGATTTATTGATTCAGTCATTTTATTAAATAAAACTAAGTTAAAAAATAGATATAATGTGTAATGCATTAAATATCATGTTTTCAAGAAAGTTTATTTTTTGTTAATGCACTGCACAAAGTGTCTTTTATTTTTGTCTAGATACGAATTTGATTCTAAAGCATCCAGATCTAAATGCAATCTGAATAATAGCCGTGATTTGCCAAAATTAGATTATTTATGCTTGTTTGAAGTTAATATTCAATTACAATTCAGTATTTTTAGAAATTGAACTCTAAAAGTAATGATTCATTTATTGCAGGAATTGGACTGTTGAAGAAATATTGAAAATTCATGATAAAAATCACTGATTACCCGGATGCCTTTCTCTTTTCACAGTAAATTCCATGTCTACCGTAAAAATTACGGAAAAAAAAGAATAAGCATGAAGGAACGACGAATAATTCTCCACTAGGAATCGAATCCAGGGAGCCTGATTACTGTGAACGATTTTAATCAGATTTATGGTGCTCGGAAACTGGTCATGACATCATGGGAATGAGATAAAAGTTGCCAATCTTGACTACTTTTCCAGTTTCATTTACTGAAAGATTTTTATTGAACTGTGTTAGCACTCTAGCAAAAGCCTACAAGCAGCAGCGGCGTCATGAAGGTTTAGATTCCTCAAGTTCGACCATGACTCGCAGCATAATAGGTAGCATTACGCACAATGCTGCTTTTACTTTCCTAACAAGCTGGTCTTCTTTGATCTGAAGCTAAGTTTGCTTCGAGCAGCCAGTGAGGATTGAGTTCCAGTCTTTCACAAACGACAGTTCTTCAACCACCGAGGCATCGTGATTCCAACAGTATTGTGTTAGATATTGGTACTAAATGGCCCCGCTTAAACTCTACATCTTCAATGCGGAATGTAACATTAAAATCGTCCATAGATTCCATTCTCTTGTCATTAGTTTTCTTACTAATTAGATATCCGCGTCGATTTCTAGGGATAAAGTTGTAGATCAGAAAAAAATTATATTAAGATTAAGGAACCTACAGTAACCAAAATGTAGAACTTCAGTTAAATTGCTACAACTACTAAAAATTGCAATGGATTAGCAGATTGCAAAACATTGTTTCAAGAATAAATCCCTCTCGTTTCACTCATAATAGACATTTTGATGTGGTCTGTCATTTACATGTGCAGCCATCTACCAGCTAAATATTTAATATTTTTTCAGTGACTTGCATGTACTGTGGTCTACTATACATACTGATGTTTATCATGGGGTTAGAAAAAAAGTCACTTCGAAAACTATGGTTTATCATTAAGCCTTGTATCGAGAAATTATAAGTAATTTGGTTATCACCCAGGTCAATTTTCATTGATGTAGACTGAAGTAAAACTATTTAGTTAGCTGGAAAAGAAATTATATACCACTATGCAATCTTCTCCTCGAATTGCAAGTCTTACTAAAAGCTGCAACAGATTTCCAGAAGGGAAAATATTGCTTTACGTTTTAGGTTTCTTTGGGATATATTATCTAAATTTTGAACCCAACAATTTCAAACTAAAAATTATTTCTTGTACATGCTGTAATTTGTTATGGACTATTTTACCGATTTCTTACGTTGTAGTTGAGTTTTTTACCGTTAACACACCATTAGGCTACGTACATCTCATTGATTTGATTATTATAATTATTTGTAGAATATTTCTTAAGGAGTCGTTCAGAAATCTTATACTGATCGATAGATTTAGAGAACCACGAAAGAAAAATATAATTAGCAAGGATACAATATTTTTCGTTCCAAGTTTCGTGAATTTTGTGATGAATGTGATATGGACATTCGGTTCAAATAAAATTGAAAACAATGCCATATTTAACGCCATTTTCCGAATTTTGAATCAAAATAAAGTGCCTGATCTTTTAATTCTCGTTCAAGTGACAGTAGGCATCTTCATACTCTCGAACTACATTTTCTTTTACTTCATTCCTCCTCTATGTACCGTCATTTGTTATCGTGTTCTAATCGAGAACTACGGATTGATCTACTCTTTTAGCCAAACAGCATTATTTACGACAGCTGAAGCAAATCCATGCAACAAACTACTGGAAATAAATTCTAATTTGTCCAAAGTTGCCCAAAACATCAGAGAAGCAAACTGCGCCATTTCCCACTTACTGTTTATTTTATTCGGTTATTGGTTGTTCAATACGTGTTTCACCCTTGGAGTGGCCTTCACGATAATGGTTGAGTTCTCAGAAAAAACAGTTGCCTATGTTCTGGCATTTGGTTCGTTTGCAATTTACTTTGTTGTTATGATTAATGCTGCGGTTAAAGTGAATGAAGAAATGGAGCGCATGCAAAAAAGGGTAACACAAACTTTCATGAGTGCACCAGGACTTGTGGACTTACATCCTGCACTGGCTTCAAGTCTTGTGTTCGTTAATTTTGAGATAATTCGATACCAAAAAGATGTTGCCGTGAGACCTTTTGAAATGTTCGAGTTGAACAAGAATTTGATACTAACTGTTTTCAGCGTGATTGTAAGTTATGAGGTTATAATATGGCAGTTGCATTAATAATTTCCCAAGCAATAATTTGATGGCCCTAATGAATTCTTTGTAATTGTTACCGAGTGTACTAAGAAGTTTGGAAATTGTAAATGTTACAGTACGTATTCAGATCTTTGGGAATTGCAAACTGTGCATTCAGAAGTTCGTAAATTTTTACTGTTGCAGTGTATACTCATTATTTCAGCTATAAATGTTGCAGTACATACTCAGAATTTTGGGAGTTATTAATGTTTCATTATGTTGGGAGTTATTTATGTTACATTTATACTCAGAATTATGAGAGTTATTAATGTTATATTATATGCCCAGAACTTTCTGAGTCATTAATGTTACATATATACTCAGAATTATGGGAAATAGGAATGCTACAATATAAACTCAATATCTACTCAAAATTTCGGAAGTTATTTAATGTTTCATTATCCCAAACAGCCACAAATATCCACAACACATTTTTTGAGATATCTCTTAGATAAAAATACTGGATACTCCCAAATCCAGCAGAGATCTCTAAGATATCTGAATGTCCTTGAAATATCCGACAAAAATCCAGGGGTCGCATCTGTGTGATGTCTAGCAGATATTTGGATATAGATATCTACTGTATATCCAAGAGACATCTGACAGATATGACTTATCACAGATGTCCATGAGATATCTAGCCCATAACTTTGATATCTTAGGGACTTCTAATAGATATGAGATTTATATAATATCCGATATTTGAGAGATATCTTAGTTCTTCAAAAACTTGATTTTACTAACTTAAAGGATCCTATGTAAAGAGTAAATTTATGCTTCATATCTCATAATTTTATTAATAAAATTAATTCAAATATTACAGAATGTAAAGTATAAATAATCTAATAATGATAGATCATTTTATTTTGCAAATAAAATGTATGGAATTTAAATTATTTGATGACAATTTTTATCTAAAAATTTAAATTTTTACAAATTATTCGTAATTTATAAATAAAAAAAAATATTGGAGAGACTTGAAAGTGTAAAAATACAAAGTGATATAAAAGTTCTTCATACTGATAGAAAGATTTTTTTATATTAAGTTAATTTTCTTCAGTTAACAATGTTTTTTTTTCTTCATTTTTTTAAAAAAAATGTTGAAATTTTTAATCGATTTTGTCTGGAGAGTAAGCATCAAATTGATTTTTATTTGCAAGGAAATATTTTACCATGAAATTGGACAAAATTATGTGAATAATAAAAGACAAGAGAGTTATTTATGACCCTAATCAATTTATTTATCGTATTACAAATTTATCTATAGCTAAAATAAATTTGTTATAATATTGACTATATTTGACCAGTAATATATTTTAAATCTGCTTCTATTTGGTGCTCGGCCATAGAAAATTTGTTTACAGGTAACATCAGGTTATAGAATTTGCTGTACCTTCTACATGATAAAACTCACTTTAGTTGATTAATATTATGCTCAGTAACTTAGCATAATTTTTTTAATAGAAGTATTAGCTGTATTTGATTTCTGCTTATTTATTTTTATTTTATTATTTTTTCAAAAACTGAACAAAATGGACGTTCGCAAAAAGTTTTAAAAAAATAATTGAATTTGCTTGATCCGGATAACCGAAAGTAACAAAATTTTTTTTTAGTTTGAATCCTAACAGTTTTCAAAAATTAAATATTAAATTCAGTATTAAGATTTACTAAAAGGTTTTCTACTTCAATTTATAATGCAGTATGAATTTAAATAAACAATTATCTTCCCAATTTAATGTAAGAAAAGGCTTTAGCAATTTTTCTTGTTGTTTGTTTTTCATTAAATTCACCATTCACTTCATTAAATTCACCATCACTAATGAACACTTTAACTCCAAAATCAATTAGATGAGCCATGAATGTCATAATGGGTTTTAAAGAGCACTATGATAATAAATTATACTTGTTTTTCTTCCAATTTACACATTTCATGAAGTGCAATTGTGTCAAGATATTTCAATTCAAAATGATTATTTTTAACACTTACTTGTTTCATAAATCTGAAGATAAAACATAACATATAAATACCTATCTTTTGGAGAAGAGAAACATAATAAATTGGCCCAACTATTATTGAGGCCATCCATATTTATTTAATAGTGGAACTAGGAGCTACTAAATAATACAGACTGCGGATTAATTAGTAAATTAATAATTATATAATTATGAAAATAGTCAACATTTTGTAAACAGGGCAAGATAAGTGAGCTATATGTGACCCGAATTATTTATTGTGTAATAATTATTTATTTATTGCGATAAAAGCTACCCAAGATACTCAGATAGGAATTTGATTAAGAATTTCTATTTTATGTGAAATAAAACATATAAGATCAAAAATTCTTCCAAAAACGAATTGACCCAACGAATATTTGATATTAAGTGTTATCTTTTTTCAAATTAGTAATGTATTTTTATTTTTATTCAGTTTAAGTTTTTATCCAGACTTTAAATACTGACTGCAAGTAAGTTAACTATGACGCAAACTATTTATTTGTTTAAATTTAATTATTATTATTCACATTGTATTTCTTATAACCATCGACGAAATCATCAGTAATTGATATTAAATAAATCTTTATTAAACAAATATGCATTTTACTTTTTGAGAAAGGGTAGCACTACAGTTATTTAAACAAGTAAAATGTCGCGAGTCCTCCTTTCTCATTGATTCCCACTGGGAGTTTTCTGAAACATGGATTCCACAACAACTAGCTTGTGTGCACTGACCATTTTAAAAATAAAACAAACTTAATCGCATAAAAAATATTTATTTACCTCTCGTATATCAAATATTTCATACAGAGAAAAAGAAACTTTACGTACAATTGTTGAATCAGCCAACCCTGAAATGCAAATAAACATTCAATCTTTTTAGACTTGGCTCACTGGTTTACCAAATATTTATTTTCAAGTTCCAAACCAAATTATATAATTAGCGAAGACTGAACTAAGTTAAATAATTAGATTTATAGTTCTGTTTAACAATAAAATATGTATTGAATAATCTCGTGAATTTTACGTAAGTTTTTGGGAAAAAAAATAAAAAAAATACTAGCAGATGGTCAAGATGGTGCGGTATTAGATCGATGGTGCAGCATAGTGTCATCAAAGTATTGCAAAATGAAAAAATACGAAAAAAAAAACAGAGTAATATCACTTTAAAAATTAAAATCTTGCATAATGCAACCACAATATAACACGACGCCGAAAAGTCGCAACACCTTTAGGCAACTATCTAAATACATTATAAATTTTAAATGAAATGAGGGAAAAAAGTTGATTCAGAGGAATGGTGCGTCTGGAAATTCATCATCACAATTATATGTAATGATATATTTTAAGTGAAAAGTGAATCAGCATTAGAATTTTGATAGCATATACTTAGTAACAATTTGAATACTATATCATGCATTAAAAAGCATCCATTTTTATAAAAAAAATTATGTTTCTTATAAACAAAATTAGTCATTTATGGCTGTTTTTAATAGCCTTAAAGTACGTAAAGAAATATATGTAGAGAGGCACAACAAGAAGTTTGTCAATAGAACTCTGATACTAACTCAATTTACTTATGTTACACTTACCTAAGCCAGAAATTTTGAAAATCATAATCATCAGACATAATTTTTATAATCAATGAATCATAATCTTAATCATAAACTTAAAAAAATCATAAAAGCTATTTACAGATAAAAAAAAAAATTTAGACTGAACCATGAAGTTTTATTAGTTAAAGGTTTTGGTACTTAATTTAAATTTGAAAAAATGTAAACAACGCTGGAACTTAATTTAAATTCCAAACATAAAAGTCATATTTGTACATACTATCTGGCCAAAAATATCCGAACACCCCTTAAAAAAGTGGTTCTGATCCGGTGACGCAATTTGATGCGCAATCGAAAGCTATAAAATTGTTAGTAGTGGTTTGTCAGGTTGTATTTATGCGTTTGTGAGGCAATGAGTAAATCAAAGGAGCTTAGTGAGTTCGATCGTGGCAGTATAGTGGGATGCCACCTTTGGGGAATCAGTTCGTGAGATAGCGGACATTCTACAGAAGTATAAATCCACTGTGAGTGATGTAATTAAGAAGTGTAAACGTTGGGGCAGTAAAACTGCACAAAAACGACCCGGTAGGCCAGAAAAACTTAGTGAACACAGCCGTAGAGCTCCGAAAAGGGTAGTGGAACAAAATCGCATGGGTAAAAAGCTAAAAATGTTTAAGTGCCTTGCGCATGAAGCATAGTTATAATTTTAAGCTATATATTCTCTCTTGCCGTGAAGATCTTCACGCTGTTCTTAATGCAGCGAATTACACATTTAAGGACAAGATTGAGTTAACCTTAATATGTTGTACAGCTTTAAATATCATTTGAAGCTATTGCTTACGGGTTGGCACCTAAGATAATATGCATGAGATAGGGAGTAAAATTTTTTTTTATTCCCAGCACCCTTATGACTGCCAGTATTTGGCGAGCACATCGATGTCTCATGGCAATGAGACAGCCGATGTGCTCACCAAGAATGGCTGTGATCTTCCTATGGACTGTTTGAACAGTCTTACTCCCACTGAGATCCACTCCCTGGGAAAACTTCGTTTGCTTCCAGTGTGGCGCCGCACTCCATCCCATCAGTGGTATGCTGGCAACCGCCCTGGCAACCGCCTGATCATTAACAAGCAGCGGTCCTCGGTCTTTCCAATTGGCCATGGCCAGATTTCGTAGTGGCCATCTTAAGTGTTTAAGGTTTCAAAATGGGGAGAAGACTTTCCAACCTTGTTCCTGCTCACAACCAGCAAGTCCTGATCACCTTCTTTTTTGCTTTGGCGCTTCTTATAAGCAGCTGCTGGTTGATCAGGACTTTCTGCAGATATATGGGGAACTGACGCGACGGGGCCTTCTGGACCTGGTCCAGGGGGATGTGTAACAACAACAGTACTAAAGTTGTATCAGGAGTGTTAATGTGCAAAACTTTAAAATAATTTGTAAATATCTTGAAGAAGCATACCTGTCACAGTTTTTCATTTACTTTTCTAAAATAATATGGCTTTAGAGGGAAATTAAATGCTTTAATCAATTTTATTGCCAGTGTTTTACTTATTATGGATACTTAATTAAAAACAATTCATATTTCTTGTTTGCTTATGTTGAAGGCTTTTTTATGGCTAATTAGTATCAATGCAACTGGCTGCAAGACCTTTTCATTTTTTAAATTCTTCATATTTGAGATGTTAATATTTTAAAAATTTTGCACATTATACATGAAAACCGATTTAATTTTTAGAATTACCTCTTATCGAAAAATACATTTAATAAAAGTAGTTACAGTATTTCACCAAAATTAAATTGTGTGTCATGTCAGCACCTCCAACAATTGTAAACGATGCCATTGAAATTCTATTCATTAACTATTAGGAAAAAGCTTTTTCGGAGTCTATGTGAAAATTTTGTGTGTTTTTGCATTTATAACCATCTGATTAAATATAACTTCAAGAAAACTATGAAAATATCAAAAAGAGAAAATACATTCAAATTGAGAATTGTCGTCACAATTTAGTTACTAGAATGTTATTATAGAAACTTTTAAGTACAGAGTTATAACCTATGTTATTTACTAAATAAATAGAACAAGAACAATAAATTGCTTCTCTAGATTTAGTTGCAGGTTCATTTTTTTTTTAGGGAAAAGTTTTTTGGTACTGTTAAATCTATTCAAATATGGAATTTTATTGAAAAAGGAGGTAAGTGAAAATAGCTTGATTTCATTATAATTATGTTTCCTATTATTGAAACAATTTTTTAACGAAATAGCAATTTAAAATTATAACTGTTTGTCACAGGAAAAGAGAAAAAACTGATATCATATTCATTTTATCGTTCCCTTGCTTTCGGGGAAAAAATATCACAGCTTACCAAGAATGATTAATAGTTGGTACATGTATACAAGATAGTTTCTTATCCAGAAGAAAAGGAATTATGGTAAAATTTTTTTAATTAAATTGAAAAACTTCTTCAATTCATTTTAAAAAATAAGGGTTGAAAGAGATTACACCTGCAAATGTATATCTTTAGAACTGTTAAGAAAATAGTTTTCGTGTTGAAGGATATTCTCCTTCTTTTTAAAACAACCTGGGGCCAGTTTTTGATCAGTTTCTTCTCATTTCCGGAATACAGGCATGCCTGAATATTTCCAAATACTTTTTTTTGCATACAACATAATTTCGGTGGTAACCAACATTCCGCAGCACCCGTTTCATGAATATCGTGTTGACGATGTCGGTTGACTTCCTGCAGCGTTTTTAAATGCCTTGATTTATCGATCGACATTCCATTTTTTTATGAATCGATCTACATAATTATTTCGATATTGTGCAATATGAGTAAAAGTCCGACGTATTTGCATAGATTGATGTTTCTGAATAACTTATTTCGATCTTTTAATCAGCGACTTTTTGAAATCAATTAATATTGTGTGCTACTTAAGGAGTTATCTGGAGTCTTTTAGAACGTAAAAATAACTATAAATTATATCAAACTATTTTAAAAATCGCTAACTTGGCGAGATTTATCCAACCAGATGAAAATTATCCAAGTCAACGAATAACATTAGGGAACAAATTTTTTATTGCATTAGTACAAATAATTAATCTTGCTGTAAGATTTGGAATCCCCATACCCAAATTAGATAACATTATTGCTAATTCGGGTAAAGGGGTTTTCAAACCCGAATTTAGTTTTGCTTCTAAAACTAGAGATTTTTTTTAAAAAGGACAGTTAACTATACAAGTTTATAAGCGAAAGGTATTGAGAAAAGTTTTTGCTCCGGTAAAATATAAAGAAATATGACGTATTGGAGACAATTTGAAGACTTTATGAAAGTATGAAAACATTGATATAGTCACTAACATAAAGATAAACAGACTGGAATGATTGGATTACATTAACCGGGTGAACACCAGTGATATTATTCATTTATTCATGATCATTCTTGGGAAAAGCTCCAAATCCTCACCGCAATTCAATGACACTTGCTTATTGTTGTCTATGTATAAATTCGCCTATTTATAAGTTTAATGATTACGTTCGATAGAGTTGTAAAAAAACTATGGAAGAAAATAATCATAGGCTCTAGCATATCATAGCTTTATGACTAAAATCTGCTACATAAGAAAATAATACAGGTTATCCCAATAGAGTTTTAACAATGGTAAAGTTTTATCATATAGGTGTGACAAACATATGCAATACGCTTTTAACTATTTTTGATACACGCTTTTGGCAAAAGTTACTGCATAAGAAAATAATACAGGTTATCCCAATATGGTTTTAACAATGGTAAAGTTTTATCATATAGGTGTGACAAACATATGCAATACGCTTTTAACTATTTTTGATATACGTTTATGGCAAAAGTTACTACATAAGAAAATAATACAGGTTATCCCAATAGGGTTTTAACAATGGTAAAGTTTTATCATATAGGTGTGACAAACATATGCAATACGCTTATAACTATTTTTGATATACGTTTATGGCAAAAGTTACTACATAAGAAAATAATACAGGTTATCCCAATAGGGTTTTAACAATGGTAAAGTTTTATCATATAGATGTGACAAACATATGCAATACGCTTGAAACTATTTTTGATATACGTTTATGGCAAAATTTTATCTTGATCAAAATTCAATTGGGATATTCTATGGTATTTTTCATAGCAATCCTATTGCGAATTTTTCAAAGGAAGGCACAAATGTGTGCGAAATGTTTGAACAAGTTTCCAAATCATGACCATTTTTGCCAAGAAGAGAAGGAAATGAAGGGACCTTTTAACGTCATTGATAATATGGTTCAATGTTAATATGGTCAATGTTGTTAATCAATGTTGGTTTAATAGTAAGTTGCAAAGAAGGGTAACGAAAGGCTGCATGTTATATAAGCACACCGGACAAAAAACTAGTCGCCCTTAGAAAAATGATGAAAAACATCATTTAATACCGTGTAACACCGTCTCTGGATTCTATAACAACCTGGATTCGGTTAGGAAGTTAGTCCACGAGGTTTTGCAGGTACGTCGAATCCAGTTTAAGCCACTCTCTGAGGATTTGATCGCACAAATGCACCAAATTGCGAGGATGCTGATTTCATCGTTTTACCCGTAATTCCAACATGTACCACAGATTTTCAATGGGATTGAAATCAGGTGATTTTGCAGGGCAGCCAAGATGGAATTGAGTGTCTGAGTGTTCATAAAATCAGTCACATACTCTTCCAGCCCGATGAACTTTGTTATCTTGAAAGATGGAGGCATAGAAAACACACTCTTCATGAAGATATTGACTGAAAGGCAACGTCTAATCATCCAGAATGTTCAAATAAACATGTTGGTACGTGTTAGTGGCCACCTTAGAGAGGGAGCTCAATCCATAATAAAAAAAAGTGCCCCCAAATCATGACAGACCCAACTTCGACTTGAATCTGACCTTGCACACAGTCAAATGGAAATGTTCGATGCACTCGACGACATGCGACTTTCGAATAAAAGCAAAAACGTGATTTGTCAGACCATATTACATCCCGCCAGTCAGCAACTGTCTACGTTCGGTGGCTTCCAGTCCACTGAAGTTGCGCAGCTTTATGTGCCTGTATGAGCAATGGTCTCTTACAAGATATTCGACTCTAAATGTTAATTGCGTGAAGCTCCCGTCGCAATGTTCTCTCACTAACAGGTTGGGATATACCTTAATTTACTAATTGAAGCAATTCCAATCGTATTTGGAAGCGATTTTGATCGACAAGTCGTGAAACACGTCTCCGATCCCTTTCATGTAGGATCTTTTTCCGACCATAATTCTGACGTCGTCTTTCGTGACCACGTGTATTACACCACTTCTTGTAGAGACGTTGAACAATCCGCATTGAAACACCAACAAATCCAGCAACTTCATTCACCGTATAACCACAGGCACGGCCCAACACAATTGCCCCTTTTTGCCAGTCTATCACATCCTTACACTTACCCATGTTAACACATAATTTTCGCTTCAAACAAAAATATCTCACTGATAGCTACTCACCTTTGATCAAGTTGAAGCAGCTCGCCCACAATTTAGCATGTTACTTGACCACTGCATCATCTAACGAAACCTAACGATTCATCGTAGCTTGCGTGCTAGGGTAACTAATTTTTTGTCCGGTGAGCTTATGTGTCCACGGCAGGATTTATTAAAATAGGGAAAGAACTTTTATTTTAGATTCTATTTTAGTAGGTGGTTGCTTGCCAAGCGCTTCATAATAATGTAAAGTTAAAACTGTGGGAAGAAAAGGATGGTCGTTTTTCACTTTTATTATTAAAATTGTAAATAAATAAAAATGCTTCCCTTTAAAAGATTTCTTGTACGTTGCTCAATTAAACAGCAGAAATAATGCATTTTCCTTATAAAAACATTATCTCAATTGCGGATGACTAGCAATTTTTGACTCGCCATAAACATAAAAATATAATTTTTTAATCTTTTATATTAAGATTTTGACTGTGATTTGGAAATTCGACGCAATAGCGGAGTTCTTGTACTATGCCGTATTCTTTATATCGAGCTTTTGCTGTGTGTTCGCAGTTTCTGCAGTCCCTTATATAGGAATTAAATTGTAGATCAATGATTTCATTGTGATTTTATGCAAGTGCCATTGATTAAAAACGCTATTCAAATTGCGTAGCGCTACACCTCAGTTACGCATTCGTGTAAAGAAATGCATTATTTCTGAGACACTTCCTAAACATTTTGAGATACATTTTCTTTTCTTTACGTTGAAATTACACTATATAAATTGCAGCAGAACGTAAAGAATAGTATCACCATTTTCAAAGTAAAATGTTAAATGGATGCTATTTAATAAGAAATATAGGAAAATCTTACTAACTAATGCGCCAAAATAAAAAAGATGATATAATTTTGAGCTTATCTCGCCAAATAAATTAAACAGTGCGCAAAAAAGTTAACTACTCAAATATAATGTGTGGCCAAGTGATTGGATTTTCATTCACTATTACTCAATCTTATTAGTTCCAGAACCTAACTTTAAATTTGCTTATCAATTAGTGATGACTAAGGCCCGGATTTTGATGCATTTTGATGCATTTTGATTTTTTTTTTTGCATTTTTTGCATTTTTGGATATTTTTTCTCCCTTAGAGCATTTTTTGAGATTTATAGGGCATTTTCTTTAAATTTTGGGGCGTATTTTGCATTTTAACGCATTTTTTAAATTTTTTGTTAATTTTTTTCTAATTTTTTATTCTTACACTGGCTTCTAAACAATGAAGAAAATCTCTAGGATATTTAAAGGTGAAGCAACATCTTTTCAAATTGAAGAAGAATTGTCAGTAAGTGTGACCGTCCTTTTCAAGTACGCACCAATAACATCAGTAGACGTTGAAAGAAGCTTCTCCTGGTATAAAAAATTGCTTTCAGACAAGAGACGATCGTTTACATTTCAAAATATTAAAAAAAAATTAATAATCCACTCTAATTCTGATATTTAGTAATATTATGAGATGGAAGTTGTTATATTCATTTAAGTTTCTATACAAAATGAAAATGTTTTGGAGTGAATATATTTTTCTTTTTTTTGTTATTTTAGGATATAAAACATATTTTTCAAACTTTAATGAACGTAGAACAAGTATTGCATTGCTTTATATTTTTTGAAACGACTCATAACAATTTTAAAAAGTAAAACATTGTTTTAGTTCAATATTTTTACTTTTGTTTAAGTCATGTCATAAGGCATTTTTAGCGCAATTTTCACATTTTAAGGGCATTTTTTGCAGTTGTAAGGGCATTTTTTGCACTTTATAACAGCATTTTTTGCACTTTATAAGGGCATTAATTGAGATTTTTTAGGTCATCAAAATCCGGGCTCTAGTGATGACGATATTTTAGGTGACAAAATTGTACTTTTCTAAGTAAACATGCCTTCTATTATACATTTTTGAATGTCTGACCCTTAAAATAGCCTCAATTAAAAAAATGGGGTTCCAAAAGTTAAGTCAGAGACCGATCGAAAAATTGGGTCCATCTTAGGGTTAATTTCGATCCTTGAGAATTTCGTTCAATTTTCTGATAACTAATGATGCTCCGGAACTACTGTAGTGATCAAAGAAATGTTTGAATACGATTATAAAAGACATACTTACCTAAACATAATTCAGCGGGAAAAATAATTTATTATGATTATTTATTTTTTTGTCATTTTTTTTTATTATTTACTTTATATTGAGGAGAAATAATTCATCGTAGTTTTACACCTATTTAATCTAAGAAGCAGTGACTGGGTGGCGCAATTGGTTTGTCGTCGGCCTTCTGAGCCCAAGTCTGCGGGTTCGATCCCCGGCCCAGACACCGGATTTTCGGGATGCAGAAAACCCTCAGCGGCCATGTCGTATGATTATGCGGTATGTAAAAGATACCTGGAGTGCCTTATTGGCTCTTGGCACTTCCGGCAAAATTAAATTCCTAGTTCACTTTAGCATCCAAATAGAGTCTCGGTGCTGCCATCTAGTGTGGCAGAAACTAGACGTCCAAATTAACATGACCAACGGTATCTCACCCATTGTGGTGGTCCTGAAAGAGTGGATACCACCTCTGAAGAACGCACTAGGTCTGCTTATTGGCAAGACCGATTGTGCAGCTCATTGGAAATAAAATAAAAAAAATCTAAGAAGTTCTAAATGACAAAATTCAAATTTTCAAGGTAGATTAATTCCGGAGATATGAAATTTTAAACGTACGACTTCTTTGAGATGGCGAAATATGCAAAATAAATGAAATTAACATGAAGTGGATGAATTTTCTGACTACTCTTCTTTCCAAAATATTCGGACACTATTTCTCAGTATGCCGATAGTTTGAAGGTAAGATATTCGAATAATTAGAAAATATAAATTTCATCAGAGAAATATCGTCTCCACTAATTGATTTGCATATTTCAAAATAGGCTCTCGAACTATCAAGATTGAATCATAGATAAAATTGAGTCAGAAAACTGAAGAGTTTTTCATATAGATGATTTATATAGATGATAGATAAATAGGGGATTTTTTTGTTGTTTGCATGTCATTTGAATACCCAAAGACTTTTTCCTTTTAAAGTTCAAGCATTGATGCGAACTTTTTAAAAATCAGCATGGAATACCTATATGCACTCATAAACGTTCCAAAAATTTTAAAAACTTCTGTTGAATAGTAAAGCTGTGCCTTCGTTATTTTTTTTTTTTTTTTTTTGTATTTTTTTTCTTCCATATTGCACACAAATCACCACAGAAATTTTTCTTTCGTTTTATAATATGCAAATGAAAGCACATTTTTCCAGCAGCGATCAATATAATGATTATTTTCTGAAAATTTCAAAAAATAAAAACAAGTACTAATTAATACTGATTTTGAACGAAATCTCCATGTAAAGCAACGAAAAAATTATTTATTTTATTTCTTATTTCTATCTATGTAAATTATTCTAAGGGCGGCACTATTTTGAAATGTATTTTACTTAAGGAATTATATATATATATACATACATAAATATATATATATACACATTTAAAGAATTATGTTTGTGTATTTATTGTTAAAATTTTTATCCCACTTTAACAGAGCAATTTGTTTCAAAAGGCTCTGAACAATTAAAATTTTGTTTGTTGTGTCATACACTTAACAATGAATAAAAATTTTAAAGAAACTAAACAATGCAAGAAATATACATAAGGAACGTAACAATGAAAAGTATTCACTTTGTAAAAAGCTATTGAGTGAGTTGGGCGATTTTTATTCAACTGCTCTTTTGCGATTCAATTTATATTGATTATGGCGAGAATTTTCTCGAGATTTTTCAGGTACATTCGTAAAAAACTGTAAGTAACATATATTTCATTTATTCAATTCAGTCGACTAAAAAATAAAACAAAAAAGTATCTACATATATTACTTCAAGCTTAAATCTGTTTGATGCTGCTCATACAATTCGCCAGTCCAGTTTAAATTTTTCATAAAAGAACTGAATTATGCCTGCAAAATAAAAATTTAGAGCATTAAGTTAAGCGTCTCCCATCGCCATTAATTATCATTACAGCTCCAAAAAAAGCATCGAAACTAATTTAAACTTGCATATTTTCGAAAAAATTTATTTAAATGTGTTATTTTTGTAAAAGTTGATATATTTTTTTAAAAATATATATATATTTATATCATTACTGTGTTATAACTAATTGCAAATATGATATTTTTTTCATTAAAATCATGTCCTAAATATTAAAAAGGAATATGGATATCTTAAATCATTAAAATATCTATTGCTATTATTTTTTCAGTAACAAATTGTTATTGCAAGATTAATTTGTTTTCAAATAATAATAGCTGAAATTTCGTTTCATGTAGGAAATTGAATGGTGTTCCTAAAAGAGGAGCATTAAAAAGTAGTACTGGCGGAGAGGAGGAGCCAGAGATTTGTTGTAGAATTGGAAGTGCTCTCATAGCTCCATCCGAGTTGTGTTGTTTTGATATGAATGGAGATAAAAACTTTGATGGAGCCAAACATAGTGAGTTTGGCGGAGAGGAGGAGTCAGGTTTTTGTGTTAGAATTGGAAGTGCACGCATAGCTCCTTCGGAGTTGTATTTTTTTGATATGGATAAAGTAAAAAACCTTGATGGTGCCAAACATAGTGATTTTGGCGATGAGGAGGAGCCAAAGTTTGTTTATAGAATTGGAAGTGCACGTATAGCTCCTTCTAAAATGAACTGCTTGAATATGGATGAAGCCAAAAAAATTGGTGGAGACAAAGGCAGTGATTGTGGCGACGAGGTGGAGCCAAAGCTTTGTTATAGAATTGGAAGCGCTCGCATAGATCACTCCAAAATGTATTGTGTGAATGTTGAGGGAGGAAAAAATATTGATGTAGCCAACGCCAGTGATTTTGGTGAAGGAGAGGAGCCGAAGCCTTCTAATGAAATTGGAAGTGCTCGCATAGCTCCATCCAAGATGTATATTTCCATGGTGTGATAAGGAAGAAAATGGCTGACATCAAAATGACTTTGAGAAATGAATTAGATTAAAAACGACTTTGACATTAAAAAGGACTTGGAGTTTAAAAACGATCTTGACATAAAAAATAACTGACATTAAAATGATTTTTAAAAATTACTGATATTAAAAATGACAATGACATTAAAAATGACTTCGTAAATAAAAACAATTTTACCATCAAAAAAAAAAAAAAAAAACAGGGCGATGTCCATTGAGTGTTGTTATATGCAATATTCTATTCCCAGCGGAATATCTTTCAGAAAACTATTTCGCTGGAAGACACTCGTAAAGCTCCCACAGAACAACATCTTTGCTGACCCTCACCTCCACGTGGTATCGCCCGGGCAACGGTTAATCCGGCTAACGAGGGCAGCGGACGTGGGAGCACAAATAGTTTCCCAAGGAATTCTATTATTCTACCAACTGATATTTTCAAAACAACAACCTAAACTCTGAAATAAAGAATTATCAAATTGGAGACAAATAAATCACATCTAAAAGCAAACCGGTTTTAGAAACTTCCACGCGAGTGTATATTCTCTAAATTAATCTAATTACCGATGCAGCTTTTAGTATGAAAGCTAATTAAACTAGTCTCTGATCTTCATTTTAAAAAAAACGTATCAGTGATTTTCACCAGGACCGGCTTGTAATTTAGTCATGAATTGCTTATGACCCATTGCTTAAGAAGGAAGAACTTTAGAAATTCAGATTTTAAGTCCAAAACAAATGACTGCGCCCTGAAAATAAATAAATAAATAATTAAAAAAAACAGGAGAATACTCAAAACTTCAAAGACAATAAAAGTTTACGAATGTGTCAATTATAGATCAGTCCAATTAGATCTATCGTGTATTTCACCGACTCTAAATCTTAATTTTGTAAGTAATTTAAAATCCGGAATTTTTTTAATAATATGTGCTTTTTGCTTTTTTGTTTTCTTTTCGTGTAATGTATAACCGCTAAAACGATTTAATACAAATTTAGGTTTTTTAAAGTTTAGCTTTGTATACAAAATAATTATATTAATCCAATTCGGGGATCATAAATAATTGACAAGCCATCATTGATTCCAAAATGGTTTAAGGTAGCTCAACAACATCCATAACAATATTTTGAATTTTTTCTTAAATTAACCCTTTTTATTAGTTTTTTTTATTGATTATGAATGAAAGTTATGTTTAAGAAAACAAATAATAAAAATTTTACTATTTGCTTGAAACTTCAAACAAAATTTGGTTAAAAATTCCCCTTAAGGAATACATGATATTAAAAAAGTTTATTGACAGCTTTAAATGTTTTTATTATACACTAATACTGGTCTTAAACTAAAAAATTAAGCTATCCCTGCCTAACATAAAATAACACAGCCAAAACAGCTTTTGAACACGCCAAAAACGTTAAAAAGTATAAGAACATGAGAAAATTAACTGGTTGAAAATTGTAAAATTTCTATTATTTTTCCATGATTCTAGCTTAAGATCTGCTTCATAGCAATGAAAAACTGTTATTAAAATTTGGAGTCAATGCGGGAGAAACAATTTTGTTTTTGTGTTTTGCGTAAGCAAAAAATCCCATTCTGATAAAAATTCGAAAACAGAAAACCATATTATCAATTAGATTTTAAAACCATACTACCTTGAAGACATTGAAATGTAAGGGAATTTTCTGTTTAAATTGAAAAAAAAAATTATCTCCCAAAATAATATTGAGATAAAATATTTTCCACTATTCAAGTGCAATCTAAGCAATTTGGTGTATTATTATAACAACAAATTGTTTGATTTGTATGCATGTTTTTTTTAATTTTTTTTTTTTTTTAATTTTAAAAAAAATTGGTTTTTGTGTAAAAAATATTATTTTAATCACCAAAAATAATATTTTTTTATCACAAAAAATAATCATCTAAAATAATATAACATTAATCAACAAAAATAACATATGGATAAAATATTTACCAATATTCAAGTGCAATATAAGCCATTCGCAGTATTCTTACCGGTTACCGAGTTTTAATTTAATAAGTTCTTTACAAATTAATTAATCTAGATGTAAAAATTTCAATTGAGAAAATCTTTTTTGCAATCTGCAAATAATAACAATTTAGAAAATAGGTGCGTTATTTTCTGTTTTCAGTGAGATGGTTTCAATAGTTTTGCAGTAAGTATTATTTTCTATTTGGAAACTTTTGTCCCTTCCCTTTTAAATTTTAGATCTAAACAATTTAACTTTGCTTATAGCTAAATTGAAAAGGTAAGAATTATACAAGGCTTGGTGTACATGGTAAAAGTCATTTTAAATTAATAGGCATTCAACAATGCGCTTTTTAAAGCGATACTAGTATAAAGAAGTGGAAGTGTACAGAATATTTTTTTTTAAATAGAAAAAAATAGGGTTTTGTTTTTAAAAAAATTATTTCAATCCCCCCAAAATAATATAGAGATAAAATATTTGCAATTTAAACAATTTTTCTGTATTCTACCCGGTTACCGAGTTTTTACTTAATAATGTTGTTATAAATTAATTAATCTGGGCCTAAAAATTTAAATTGAGGACATCTAAGTTAAGGAAAAAACTCTCCATTAATAAATTTAAGCAAAATATTTCAATCTGCGATTAATAACAATTTTGAAAATAGGTGCGCCATTTTCTGTTTTCAGTGAGATTGTTTCAATATTTTTGCAGTAAGTATTATTTTATAATTTGAAACTTTCAGAGAATTATTTTAGAGTATTATTTAAAGTGTTATTTTAAAGTGAAACTTATGTTTTTTATCCAGTACTATTTTAGAGGATTATTTAAAATATTATTTTAGAGTAAAACTCTTAGAGTATTATTTAATATTTGGGACAAAAGTCATAACATATTTTTTTTTTAATTTTTAGAATCAACATTTACTTAAAAAGACCATCTGGAACCCGTAAAAGAAATATCATTTTAACCATAATAACACTTCGCAGTATTAGTGGTGGACTGACGTGAAAAAGACAACAGAGATGCATAATATTTTTATCAGTTAATTTAAGACTGTTAACATTTTTAAACATTTGACCTCAGCTAAACATTTTAAAAGCCATTACAAATTACAATTTACCTACCATCCCATGCAAAAGTAGGCTTATCGAGTTTGTGCAAAGATCGTGAAGTGTTCGCCAAACCATAAAAACAAACACTGCTGATAAAGTAAAATTAATTTCCTTGTTCTAAGCTGTTTTGAAAATGAACTATTCGAGAGCAATCGAGGCATGTCTGGCTCAAAGGTACTTAAAAATGTTTAGCCAATCTTTTGAAAGTGCCCTACTCCAAGAAATGCAAACATTGCAAATTGGTCGCTATTACTTAGGCAACTGGGGCAGGTATTGAATTGAAATTTAATCGTTTTAGATAACGCGAGAACTTTTTCTAGCTATGGAACTGATTATGTAATGAAGAAGAAATCGAAAATTACCTGATTTTTCTACGTGAATTGTTACGAGTAATTTTTCGCTATGCAGTTTTAAAAACTCATAATGAAAAAATCATCGCATTTATTAGTGCTTTTTTCAATTTTAATAATTAATTTTGGTAATGCTGTTCCTCTTCAGGAAATAAATGGTAAGTTACACTTATATACGGAAATTATAAAAGATCTTAATCATAACAGATCTTAATTGTTAGGGGGACCGGAAAGTAATGCCGTTTAGGTGCATTGAATTTCCGTTAGTCTTAAAACCCAATTCATTTTTTTCAATGCATTTCGATTCATTTTCGACCCGGAACTGAAAGATTGTTGCTGAAGAGGGTGAATTATTGAATAAAAAGAAAATCTTGATAACAAATATCAAATGCACCGAAACGACATTACTTTCCGGTCCCCCTAATATAATAGATCTTATGAATCTTGTAAAACTTGTGACATAACACAACTTAAGTCAACTTTGATAAGATGTTAACTTATAAATGGGGATGAGTCATTGTTTTTTAAAATTTCTTATGTCATTGTATTCGTATTACCAATCAATATATAGTTAAATGGAATTTTCCGTAAATATGTTTAATATGATTATTAAATTTTATTCAGCGATAAAATTAGATTATATACTAGATTTTTTACACAAACTAAATATTAAATTCATTTTTTTAAAAAAAAAACAATAGATATTTGGTTTTTTAGCATTTCAATTGTTAATTATGAAACATTTCTTAAAATATCAGTATACAAGAATTTATGCAAATAGTTAATAAATATTGTAATCATTACAACATTTTAAACTTTATTTTATAATAATTATAAAATTGCTATAATAGCTTTTTACAAAACAAAAAAAAAGCCCTTCATTTGTTACAAAAGCACAAAAAGTTAATTCCCAAATAATTTTGGATTGCAGTTGGTTTAAATTTTAACACTATTTCACAAAATCATTGAATTCGAATCCCTTATTAAGTATGCTGTATATTTAATCCTTTGTCGCAAAATTTTTATTAAACTTATTTTCCATGATTTTGTACTAATTTTGATCAAAATAAGTGAAAACTATTGCATTTAGCATTTTAATAATTTATGGTGATGAAATACAGGATGAAACACCAGGATCTTTTTCTGCATTAATGGTAAAAACTTCCAAACACTGCTCACTTCCAAACAATATTTTTTCAAGTTTGCGCATATTTGCAGTTACTTGGAACTAACAGTAATTCATCACTGAAATTTTTTAACTTACAAAATCAATTAGTGATATGAAAGAAAAATAACTTTTTTTGAATTTAATATTTCAGTACAAATATTATTCGGTTAATCTAACAGAGTTTATTAGTAACTGTCAAAACGTTTTTTTTTTTTAGTATTAAAGAATTCCAGAATATATTTTTGCTTGTAATTAAAGCGTCAAAAAGAAAGAATATATAAGGAAAAAACAAACGCCGGTATCCCATATGCGTCAAAGCATTTTCAATTGCATTCAATTACACCAATTTCTATTGCACTGGACAAATTTGATTTTCGCAGAGGTCAATATGCAAGATAGACAGGTATATATTATTATATTACAATTGCAACGAAAAATCCGACAATTTAAATTAGTAGATGAAAGTTACATTACAGCAAGCTTGTCGTCAAATACGCATATTTAAAATTTTAAATAACAGTAAAAGGACTAAAATAATGCAAGCGCCACATATTCTTCGTTTATCTTGAAAAGTTTTTTTATTTAAAATACATATCGAGAGCAGACTGCGTTTTTCTACAGATTATAGGCTGATTAATTTTAATAAGTGGCCAAGAAAGAAAATAAGAAAAATATTTGAAATACATATAAAGAGCAGACTGCTTTTGTCTACAGATTATAGGCCGATTAATTTTAACAAGTCTCGTAGTGGAAAATAAAAGGGAATGGTAGATATGCAGTCAATAGCTTTAGAAGTGAACCACAAGATTTCTTCAACAAGACAGCGGAAGAACTTTTATTTTACTAGTAAGAAGAAAACTTAGCCGGTGGTTAGCCATACATTGCTTTATTAAAATAAGATAATTGTACAAAATAAATGATGTTCGTCTTTTTTCTTTTCTGTATTAATACTAGAAAAGAATAAAAATATATTTGATTTAAACCTTATTCGTATAATATTGCACAATTAAACAACAAAAAAATATAGTTCCTTAAAAATAATTTGTCGTAATAGCGGGTGACCACTAACCTTGACACGTAATAAACAAGCAATTCTTGTATCTTGATTATTAGCATTTTGGCTGTGACTTGTAAAGTTGCCGTTATATTGGACTTTTCGTAATAGCAGAAGGTTAGTAATTTTAAACTTGTTTTGTACATAATTTTTGTATCTTTAACTAGAATGTTGGTGGTGACTTGGAAATTTGCCGTTATAATGGATTTTTTTTATATTAGCAGAAAGGTAGTAATTTTTAACTCGTTTTAAACATACAATTTTTGTATCCTTAATTAGCATTTTATCTGTGACTGAGAAATTTGCCGTTATAATGGACTTTTTCATAATAGCAGAAAGGTAGTAATTTTTAACTCGTTTTAAACATACAATTTTTGTATTTTTAATTAGCATTTTATCTGTGACTGAGAAATTTGCCGTTATAATGGACTTTTTCATAATAGCAGAAAGGTAGTAATTTTTAACTCGTTTTAAGTATACAATTTTTGTATTTTTAATTAGCATTTTATCTGTGACTGAGAAATTTGCCGTTATAATGGACTTTTTCATAATAGCAGAAAGATAGTAATTTTTAACTCGTTTTAAACATACAATTTTTGTATTTTTAATTAGCATTTTATCTGTGACTGAGAAATTTGCCGTTATAATGGACTTTTTCATAATAGCAGAAAGGTAGTAATTTTTAACTCGTTTTAAACATACAATTTTTGTATTTTTAATTAGCATTTTATCTGTGACTGAGAAATTTGCCGTTATAATGGACTTTTTCATAATAGCAGACAGGTAGTAATTTTTAACTCGTTTTAAACATACAATTTTTGTATTTTTAATTAGCATTTTATCTGTGACTGAGAAATTTGCCGTTATAATGGACTTTTTCATAATAGCAGAAAGGTAGTAATTTTTAACTCGTTTTAAACATACAATTTTTGTATCTTTAATTAGCATTTTATCTGTGACTGAGAAATTTGCCGTTATAATGGATTTTTTTTATAATAGAGAAAGGTAGTAATTTTTAACTCGTTTTAAACATACAATTTTTGTATTTTTAATTAGCATTTTATCTGTGACTGAGAAATTTGCCGTTATAATGGACTTTTTCATAATAGCAGAAAGGTAGTAATTTTTAACTCGTTTTAAACATACAATTTTTGTATTTTTAATTAGCATTTTATCTGTGACTGAGAAATTTGCCGTTATAATGGACTTTTTCATAATAGCAGAAAGGTAGTAATTTTTAACTCATTCTAAACATACAATTTTTTTATCTTTAATATTGGCATTTTGGCTGTGACTTGGAAATTTACCCTAATAGTAGACATTTCGTAAAATGACAAGCTCATCATACATCGAGCACCCACTGTGCTTGGAATAAATTCGTCTATCTTGATAAGAAAGGTCAACTGTAACAGCTGATCAACTTAACATGTTTTGCTTCTGTGCTGTTTAAAAATTTATTTTTAACTGCCATGTTCAAAAAAGAAAATTACATTGCTAATTGAGTACCGCATGCAAATAAGAATTAAATTATATTTAGCAATTCCGTCTGAATTAGAATAAACAATGAAAATACAAGTAAACATTCATTAATTATATAGATACAGTTTAAGATTTTAAAGAAATAATTTTAATATATGATATCTCCCATTTTTAACATTAAATTACTTATCAAGCTCAGTTTTAAGTGTGAATCACTAACCATTTTTGAGCATAAGAACACATTGCTATATTTTGGCTTTGTATATTTTTGTCAGAACAACTAAGTGGAAACTGGGAAAGAATTTTCGCAAATCCAGATCTATAATATTCTGATACTATACCAGTACTATAATATTCTGATTTACTGTATTTACCCCAATTTTTTTTTTCGAAACTTTAGTTTGCGAAAATATACAATCCTGTTTTGCTTCGCAATTTTTCTTACTCGTTTCTGAAACGTCTGCTTCAACTGCAATATGAGATTTGCTTTTTTTTTAGATCTAAACAGTAAATGCGTCATCAGAGAAAAGTGGATTCCTTATTGTCCATTGAATGGAAAAACAGGATTATGCTCCGCCGCAAAAAGCATTTATGACGCTCAGGATATTTGCAGTGAGAATAAAACTGTTTTATTCAATCCAAAATCTATAAAAGAGTTTAGAGAGGACTTACAAGACCTTAAGAGGTGTATGCAGCTACCTAAAAGTACGTAAGATCAATATACGATTACGTCAATACATGTAATGTACATTCATGAACAAAATGTAATTAAAGTTATTGTATGGCTTTCTGATTGATGTAAATAATTTAGGCAGCCATTTTGGAATTTAGTTGTAAAAACTGCTAACAGATGGCTGAGTTACAGTACTGAGTTACAAATACAAATGCCATAGGACTTCATAATTTGTCTAAAGTAAGAACTCCCCTATCCATTCGTCTGAACCCGTCGCGGTGACCATGGTAACGAGGTATAACTATTTCATGTAGAGGTGTGGGGTCACAGTTTAGTACAGGATTCCGATCAGATCGGCGAGAGAAAGGTAATTTTTTCTCCGGTATAATGTGTTAGGCCTAGAGTGAAGAGAAGCTACCCTCCCTGAAATGCGCTATTCTTGTTTCCATAGCAGCAGACGGTCTCAGACTTTGTGGCGGGGAGAGTTCTTACGGTAGACAAACTACTATCTAACCTGTGATATTTCATGACCAGAAACACACAGTGTTCAATAGTGTGCGTGGTGTTTCCAGACCTGGTACGATAATCTCCTTCCAAGTCTCTATGCTAGAACTGATAGCTCTGGTCATAGGTGGCTTGCGCCATCTGGAGAAAGCTTCTGCAAAATTTGCAAAATATACACAAAAAAATACAAAATTTGTTAGAAATCAGACAAAAAGTCTTGTGAATTCAAATTTTGAAATCGTCAAATATTTAAAATTTGATTTCTCAGGAGACATTCAACCTATTTTGTTTAAATTTTGTATTTTGTCATATAAAGTTACGTTCCTTAAAATGACATATAAATTTGCAAGCAGTACAACTCAAAGTTTTCGATTCTTATTCAATTAATTTAAAATAATTATTAATTATTAATTTTTTGAATGGAAATTTCTTTAAATTATAGAATTTTATAATTTCGTGCAAGTATTTTTTGAAGTAAGCAAAAAGAAAAATTTGCATTAAGGGATCCAAAATTTCGACAGCTCTTCTGACCAAACTATTGGGACCACATTCCTCAGATTGCGACTATTTTGTGATTCAGGAGTATGAACCCACAGAAACAAGTGCATGCATGCCCAAAGAGAGTCTGATTCTGTGACTAATTTTATAATTTAATTATTGTCTGCACTAATTAATTAGAATATATGAAGGCATCACCACACTAAGATTGAGTCCTAGAACGTGAGGATCAGATTACTATCTCAAAAGTTATTCAGAATGTGAAATTTTTTTGCTCACAATACATGAAGTGTATAAACATGTTTGCACAGTGCACAAAATAAAAAATGAACCATCTTGAGAAACTTTTGATCCAATGATCGGATAAACGACCACCCTGAGTAACTTTTGATTCAGATTCTGGACTTAATCATATTGATTTCAGGAGGGTGATCGCAAATAAGCTAATTAATTACTGCGGACGTTATTTTAAGTAACGAAATCAAATACAAAAACACACTTTTCTGAACTGAATAAATTAATATTTATTATCTGCGAATTTATATTTCTGACCATCAAAACTAGCAATCTAGAATGTATGGTCCATATAGTTCTGTCAGGTGAAGGGTTCAAAGTTCACCCCACCTAATGATAATATGCTGGTGCAATAGTGGCGATTTCGTACTACAGGACGATAACGCCACACGAGGCTCGTATCGTGGATTATTATTTTCAGGAGCACAAAATTTAGTGCATGAGATGGCCAGCTTTATCCCCGGACTTGAATCCCATCAAGTATGTTTGGGATGTTTTAAGAAAACGTGTTGCTGCTCTCAATCCTCCTCTTCAGACCCTTGCCACGCTTGCGGCAGCTTTGCCAGCACAATGGTTTGTACTTTCAACAGAGCAGGTAGACCACATAATTAAAAGCATTACACATCGTTTTATATGCCATGACGCAACAGTGACATATCGTTGAATGTGCTGAATATTGCTACTAGAGGTGATCATACTCCATACAGACCTCACTTTCTTCATTCCAAACTTACGTACCTGATTGATTGATTTCATACCTGTGCTAATTTTTGTAACACCGCACTTGTCTGGTAAATACTTTCATATTATTTTATATATTATGATATGCACTATAATGTGTGTAAATTTCATTAAATTCTACTTTTAAATGTTTGAGTAATGTTCATTTTTGTCGAATTATGTTCATATTGTTGAGTTTAGTAAGCTCGCAATGGAGTATTAGAGTGATTTTTTCTATCAAATCAGAGATGGAAATAATTTTAACACTTCTGCCTACAGTGCTAAAATGTCTAATTCAAATTTACTGTGGTTCGCAGCATTTAAATGGCTGCCAAACAGACTTTCAGTTATTACTAAAATTTAATACATAAAGAGCTTTAAAATTATCGCTGACATCTTTTTAAAATAGTACTTTTGTGTCTGTGAAATCAATGTACTGCCGTACGTAAGGCCATGGCAATAGCTGGGGGGGTGTAAAAAATTGGTTATATACACTATCTACCAATAAGCATTTGGACATGTGTGATTGAAAAGAAAAGCAAACTTTATTCATAATCAATAGTTGGTAGAGCCTTCACGAGAGGCAATTACAGCATGAACCCTCCGAAGCATACTTTCCACAAGTCATTGTGTGACGGCTAGTGGTATTTTCTTCCACTCGACTTGGAGAAGACATGTGAGTTCCTTCGCCGATTTTGAACAGGTAGTACACCCCTTAATTCGACGATCCAACTCGTCCCAGAGGTGGTTCTCGATAGGGTTCATATCAGGCCTCTGGCCAGGCCGTCAGTCCATTTGATTAATCCCATTTGCACCATACCAAGCCTTGGTGACCCTCGCGACATGACGGCTGGCATTGTCGTCCTGGAAGTAACAGGGGTCCACCCCATAAAACTACCATAACGTGGGAAGCACATTGTCATCCAAAATAGTGCAGTAGGCATCTTGCATGGGACTAATGCCGATGTTGTTCCCCACACGATATATACCGGCGGAGGGCGTGAGGTATATCAGGACCGCAGAGTTTTTTTTAAAACTAATTAAGGTGTTAGAGTTGAGAGATGAGCTGAAGTTATGGAAGGCACATCGGCTTGATTACTGTTAAAGTCTATATGATATACACGATAATTTTGAAAGTAGACCAAGTTGTTCACTAAAAGCAGGTGGCTAATCCAATATATAAATGTTAATAATCCTCAATAATAACAATTCAGTAAATAATATGAATGATTATTAGATTTAATAATTACAAGGATTTAAAACGCATGTAGGAAAGGTGGTCTTTACAGATCCTTGAATATAAAAAGTGCTAAACAAACATGTTTTGTTAGCTGTGTTCTTTATCTCTTCAATTTAATATTTTGCTTTGAATTAATAGTGCTCTTTCAATTCACAGATAAAACAACCACTGTTTATTTTTGGACCCTCATCAAATGGCCTCATTTAAAGATGGAAATCGACAAATTGTCTGACGACTATGATTGGATGTCCAGAAAACTTGAAAAGTACTACTCAAAGAAAATAGGACATCCTTTGCCTTCAGACGCGGAAGGGTACATCATAGTCCTATATGAGAAGAATGAATTTCAGTTCACTGTTGGAAATTCATTGAGAAACGCACCATTTTTCTGTGCAAAGGGTACTCATTTTTCTCCCATGCCACTACAGCAAAAAAGGAATTTTTTTCCAAAAACAAAGAAACCAATGCAGGAAAAGAATTTTTTCGAAAAAACAGTTGAACGTCCGGAAGTAAAAACAAGGTGAGAAAGGAAACTGAAAAAGTAAAGGTGGTTTCTCAGTGGACGCCGACGTCACCGTTTCTACGCATGAAATCTAATACGCATGACCAAAGCGACACGAAAAGACATCAGAACTCTACGTCACTAGTCTATTCTACCTCTGTGCAGAGGATGTATTAGCCGTTACCGCAAGAACGAGTACACTGTAGCGTTAACGTCGGTGCCTACGGTGTAACTAACCCTAAAGTGTTAAAATTTCATGAATCTAACAACTGTCAATCCTTTCATTCCATTAAGTAATGCCGCTGACGACAGCGTTTCGACTCATGAATTCTAATGCGCATGTCCAAAGCGGTATCTCAGCTGTACTTCGATGTAAGAAGAGACGTCAGAAATCTACGTCACTAGCTTATTCTACCTTTGAGCATAGGATTCATTAGCCGTTGCCATGAGCACGGGTACACGTTGCCGTCAGTACCTACGGTGAAACTAATTCGGTTAATTTCTTGCGAGGTCACATAGCTTTCTAAAAAATTTAGATCACATTAGGACTCAGAAAAATATAAATAACATAAACGGATGTAACTAAAGCGTTTTAACCAGGAAAAATATTGATTATCTCAAATTTTGAATTTTTGTGCAGCACTTTTGCCCTCTTATGCGTCTCTCCAAAAAAAAAAATCAAGAGCGTTTTTCTATGTGTTACATTTTTCAAGTGGACCGGTCAATTAAAACAAACAAATTTTTATCAATTTAGTGCAAATTTAAACTTTAAATTTAGCATTGCATTTTATACATAGGAATTACTTTATTATGTATCTATGTTTTTTGTTATAAACAACTTTCTGGTATATTTTTTCGCCAGGATATTGAATTTTAAAAACTGATAATAAACTAATGGAATACCCGCAAGTGACGTAGTGTGTGTATCTTGGTCCTGATTAGTTGATGAAACGCGGCATTTGTTTATGTTATTAGCTGTTTTTTTTTTCAATTCTATTTCAATTAAGCCAAGCTCGTCAAATATAAATTCATTTAAGTGACACATACTATTTTCTTACACAAAGATATCAATTATTTCACTATATATTTCTTATTTAACGCAAAGACACTCGCGAAGCCGCGTAGAACATAAATTAACTAATTATGCATCGAAGTTGCCAGGTACACAAAACAGAAATATATCACGGTGATAGTAAAATACATATACAAACAATCAAAGTTAAGTAAAAGATGTAAGAGACAAATAATTATATTGTAACAAATTGGTTGTGGGATACGGTGTTTTATTTAATTAACTTAATGTCAATTAACATTCTAACTTATATAGAGAAACTTAGCTCGACTTCGACTCGCCATCTTTTTTTCTGAACGATCAGTTGGTGCTGTCATAGGTCATGTGCTTATACACTATCTACCAATAAGTATTAGGACATGTTCGATTGAAAGGAAAAACGAACTTTATTCATAATCAATAGTTGGTAGAGCTTCTACGAGAGGCAATTACAGCCTGAACCCTCCGGGGCATACTTTCCACAAGTCCTTGAGTGACGGCTAGTGGTATTTTCTTCCACTCGGCTTGGAGAAGACATGTAAGTTCCTTCACCGATTTTGGACGGGTAGTACACCCCCTTAATTCGGCGATCCAACTCGTCCCAGAGGTTCTCGGTAGGGTTCAGATCAAGGCTCTGGATAGGCCAGTCCATTCGATCAATCCCATTGCCACCATACCAAGCCTTGGTGACCCTGGCAACATGACAGCTGGCATAGTCGTCCTGGAAGTAACAGGGGTCCTACCCGTAAAACTGCCACAACGTAAGAAGCACATTGTCATCCAAAATAGTGCAGTAGGCATCTTGCATGGGACTAATACCGATGTTGTCCCGTATCTCAGGACAGCAGATATAGTCATTTGCATAGGTGTCCGAATACTTATTGGTAGATAGTGTGTATCATTGATCGTCTTCCTGAGTTGCAAGTACTCAATTATATTTCAATTGGTTATATTCTAAACAATATACACGTTTTATACAAAATTCCTGCATTCTTCATGGTCATAAAGTCCCAAATATTTGACAATATATCTTAGTATTGACTTTTGTTTAAGTTACAGCAATTATGTTTGTACTAATAAATTCATTATGTTTTTCTGCTTTATATCCAAATGTAGCAGCGATCCTCCAGAAACTTCTTCAATCTCAATCTTAGAAAGCACTCTTACAGATGCTTCTTCAGTAAAAGACATTGAAAGTACTCTCACAGATGCTTCATCAGTAAAAGACTCTGAGAGTACTCTTACAGATACTTCATCAGTAAAAGACTTAGAAAGTACTCTTACAGATACTTCATCAGTAAAAGACTTTGAGAGTACTCTTGCAGATACTTCATCAGTAAAAGACACAAACGGTAATGTATTCAAATAAGTGTTTTTTTTTTGTTTATCAGTAAAAAATAGTTTGAAAAATCAGTAATTGTCTTTTAAGGGTTGTTAAAATGCACTGTTTGTCAATTGCTGAAAAGCAACTGGTTAATGCAAAGTGACTCTCTTAACAGCTGAACAATAACAGTAAAATCAAGTGCAGAGGGCGTGATAGAGCAGTACCCGTTATCTGTATAAAAGGCCGTGCACGCAGTCTCTTCATTCTTTCAAAAATTCATGCTGTTTAGGCGTTTAGCACCATAGGTTGCTGAATTAATTTCTGTGAAATTCAGTGTGATGAATCAATAATTAAGTGCAATATGTTATCTAGATATCCTTTGAATTCTTACGATTGTGGCCAAGCAGCTAGACGACTGAAAGCAGGTCAAAATCTCTTTTGTGGTCACAGTAATTGAAGTGTCAAAAAGTGTCATCTCGAGATTAAAAAAGACCACTTACGGTGGGAGTGGTATGCGACAGCATACCGAAGGGTGATCTTTGAAGGAACACTACAGCTTAAGAGGAGCAATATGTAGTACTCCCAATAGTGAAAAGGAACAAAAATGTCTCTCCAACGCAGATAACTACAGACCTTGCAATCACCACCGGTACACATGTTTCAGCCAGAACCATCTCACAGCTCTAAAATCAAGTTAGTTTGCATGCATGGAAACCTGTTCAATGCATCCCGGTTTAACCACCGGGAAGATTACGCTGATGTAAATAACGTATTTGCTTGGGGTAACCAGCAGTAGTTCAGAGTGATGTTCTCCTTTCAATCCCGATTCACAATCATAAGTGATTCTGACTATCAGTTAGTGTGGAGAGAGGGGGAACACGTTGTGAACAACAATAGGTTCGTTAATGTGATCGGTTTGTCCCGGTGTGGACAGGAATCATGATCAATGGCTGAAAACAGCTTAACATCTTCGAGTAAAGTAACGTTACATCGCAGCGGTATTGCAGAGAGATTATTCTGGATCATGTTTGCCTTTTTAAAGAGGGTGGTACAGAAGGGGGTCCACACTTTCTGTTTATGACAATGCGCGGTCACAAAGATCAGGTGCGTTGTGGTATCGGACACACTAGTAAGTAACGACTTTGAGCGTATACAATGGCCTGTGTAGTCCTCGGACCTAAATTCAGTAGAGAATGCCTAGGATGATCTTGGTTGACTTTTTTTCACCAAAGACACTCTCTTTCTAAAACGAACAGGAGCGGAAATTTGCCTCGAGATAGAGGTGCACATCTTGCTGAGGTATTTATTCTGTTCTACTGAGGTTCTGCTTCATTGTGGCAAAAAGAAAACCATTTTTCATGGCTATTTGAAAATCGTCCAATGAGCATCTTCTTTTTTTTAATTTTATTATTTTACGATTTGTCGACATTTTAACTATTTTACATAATAATAAATGCACAATGTCTCAACTTAATATGTACTTAGTTTCATGACATCAATCAATGTCTGTTATTTGTCACAGGCCTGTCTTCTTTCTGCACCTTTTGGAGCAATTTCTTTCGGTGTTTTATTGTATTATTCTTTCTTTAATTCTTCCTAAGTTCATGCTTTAATGTATTATTCGTTCTTTTAATTAGTTTTTAACACCACTATTTGTAAAGGATTCGAAAGCTTATATAAAAAAAACACTTTGTTCCAATGCTTTAGTAGAGAGACTTTTAAAAAGTTGCTTAAATTAACTCAATAAAATATTTGAGAAAAACGTAGTAGTTGACAGCCCTGTAATTATTCAGTAAAATAAAACTACTCCTTAGCAATGGTTTAGCAGTAATAAAAGAAAAATTTTTTGTTTAAAATATTTTGGAGCAAACTGTCTTTTTATCCAAACTTTTTCTTTCTTCAAATACACGGTAATGAAATTAAACCAGTGATGGTTCCGCGTGCAAAAAGTCGTATTTTAATCTACTGTTTTTTTCACATAGCAAAACAGGTTTCTCCATGTTATTAGATAAAGAAATAGTGTATCGGAGAAGAATCATTATCCCAATTTGGCCCTTTTGCTAAACCGCCAGTGGGTTAAAACAGTATGCTGATTTCAATAATCATTTCGCGAAGTATAAATTTGAGTTTAGAAATATATATTCTTTTTTGTCTAAATTTAATAGTAAATATTAAAAGGTCTATTTACAGAACACTTTAGATCAGAGGTCGCCAAAGTGGTCTATATAGACCCCCTGGGGTCTATTTAGCAAAAGCGGGGGTCGATCTGAGCCAACGGGGGTCGAATGGGGGTTGATCCGAATCGGAAGTGTCGATTAGGGATTGAAGAAAAAACAGTTCTTAATACGCAAATCACACCTAATTAAGTATGTAAATCCTAATTAAGTATGTAAATCCTAATTAAGTATGTAAAATTTGCGAATTTTTTTATAATTGACTTAATATCAGTTTCTTTATAGAACATAAATTAATAAATATATATTTATTCGGGTAAAACAAGTATTTACGTACCAGCTCGTAGTGTTACGAATTCTGCACTTCTGGTTTATAAGTCATATGCATATGTGCGCTTGTCCAAATGTCACGTGTTACGAGCATTGACGTTAAAAACGTAACTTTCATTCTCAGTTTCAGATGTCTTTGCAAACTGTGAACAGTGTTGAATATTTGCAGCGTCATTATTAAAACTTTTATAGTTTTGCATAATTAGTTATTATTTCGATAAAACCATTCGTTTAGTTTAGATATCAATTTTAATCAGCAATACATGTAAAAAAGAAGGTAAGCATTAATAATATGGATTAGTACAGTCCGCGACAAAACTGCAAGATGAACTGGCTGAATTATTATCGGATCTTGAAGCAAAGACGCTTTTAAAAATTTAACAATAAGCAAATTTTGGACAAATATAAATATAATTCAAAAATATATGAAACTTTACGAAATAGCTCAATCATTTATGCTTGCCAAGTTCCTATATGGTTGAAGCCGGTTTCAGTCACGTAAATTCAAAGTACAGAAATAAATTAAATGTGGAGTTAAGAGGGGATTTAAGATTAAAATTGACCAATTTTGAACCCAATATAGCGAAAACATCAGGCACACCCATCTCATTGATTAAGAAGCAATAAATCTGTATTTACTTTACTAATTGTTTCTATTTATTTATAATGACTTATTATTTAATAAATATTAAGGTATTTAAATTTCAACATCAATATATTTTTCGTAAAACTATTGTTACACAATGTACTATTACTATAATAAATGTTTAGAATCATAAAATAAATGTACAAACACAGTATCTAATAGAGTTTTATTTTAATTAACAGTAAATTACTTTTATGGGGGTCGATGGAAATTTCGAAAAACTTTATAGGGGTCGATGATCAAAATAGTTTAGATATTCATTTTACGCAAACATCTGTAGAGCATATTAAAAAAATGGAATAATAAAGTGTAGAAAACTTAAAAATAAAACATGATTCCCTAGCGTTGTGTACATTTTTACTTTATTCTCTAGAGGAGACGTCTGAATGCGTCATCAGAGGAAAATGGATTCCTTACTGCCCAGAAACGAATGAAACTGGTTTGTGCCCAGCAAGCAACTTTGAAGTAGCTCAGGATACATGCCGTGAGCATGAACTGATTCCCTACATGTCAATACGATGGCATAGATTCGTTGATCTGTTTAGACAAGAATTGGAGCCACTTAAAACGTGTTTGCTATCAAAAGGTAAGCATCATAAAGGAAGGCTTCTATCTTTGTGCCAGGGTTGGTATAGCCTGGCTGGTAAGGCGTAAGGCCCATGTCTGTGAGTTAGATTCCTACCGGCTGAAGACTCCCCGAGTGCAAATGGTGCAAAATGTGCACGCTAAATCTATCGACGTCACAAAGTCCTCCAAGTTCCCATAACCAATCGATACCTCTGGGAGATTGATCGTGATAGGATTCAGATCAAAATTATGATCTGTGGATGGATGATCCTCCCTGAGGAATGCTTTCAGATTTTAGGTGTTAGATTTAATCACTAATTTTTAATAAATCAGATAGAAAGACATTCTTTTGTGCAACTCTCAAAATAAAAATTATGTGGTTGGGTCACCCACCATTGAGATGAAACTTCTATGGCAGGGCCACCAACACATCCACAGCAGGCGGAGATTTGCCATTAATGTGCAAAGTGCGTCAGAAAAATAGCGAAATGCCAAATTTGAGAGAAATCGGTTAAGTAGTTCCTGAGAAATCGAATTTAAAGGAGTCCTATAATAAAATTCTATTTCTAAGGAACTATTCATTCGATTTCCAAATTTTATATTTTGCCGTGTAAAATTTCATATTTAAAAATGATGCAAAACAATTGCATGCCTTACAATTCAAAATCGTTACGGGTATTGTTGAATGAAATAATAAAAATAATAAATATTTACTAAATTATTTTGCATGCAATTATACTTGGAGAAACAAATTTTATAAATTTCAAAATTTTATAAATTTTGAATGAACTTTTTTCTGCGTGCAAAAATTCTCAATTCGTTTGAAAAAGTCTCGCGATATTGCAGTATAAGCAAGAAAGTAAAATTAACAATAAGCTGTCCAAACTTTGGATCATTCTCCTGGTCAAACTATGGGGACCATATTTCCGAGATCCCTATGTTTTGAGGGTCTGAAATCAGAATAAGTTGAGAAAAAAAGAACGGTATGTTTATTCAGAGAAAATATATTTGCTTGTGACAAAAGTACAAAATGCATACTTTAATGTACACCTTTAAATGATGTCAAACTTGTGTTTAAGATTATTAAATTTACTTAAATTTACTAAAAAGTCAATAGGAAGTGATTATTACAAAATAATTGTAGGGGAGAGTCGGGTAGCCCCTCCCACTCAAGGATTATTGCTTATATTTCTGTATTGAGTAATAATCAATATTTTTGTATCTATCTATTGTTTTATCCCCTAATTAAAGAAAGCAAAGAGAACAAACTAAAAAAAATAATAGTTTAACTTAAAAAAATAGAAATTTAAAAAAACACGTTTTTCAGCTCTTTTCAAAATGTGTCGGGTAGCCCCGCCCAGTTACAAAAATTATGTTTTTTGACTGTTTTTTCAGGTGTAAATGAAAATGACCAATGTATTAACAATAGATAAACCTCATTTATCATTTTTATCACAAAATTATTTTATTTATTACATATTTATATACTTTTAGTGAATTCTATCATTTAATAACAGCAATATTTGTTGTTAAAAATGCATATAACATTCAAATTTGAAGCAATAAAATAATAATCCTTACAACCGTACATTTATCGACGAAATAAAATTGGGCGGTGATACCCGACATTCATGTGAGCGGGGCTACCCGAAATCCAATTTTTTTGTAAATTTGTAATTACTCGAACAATTTTTCACACATAGACTTTTTTCTCTGTGCAAATTGAACTTAAGACTGCATACTTTAATGCTGTATGTATAGAAAAAATATTTTTTTTAGTGTTAAAATGAAGTTTAATCGAAACATTCAACCACTTTTTCTTAATTTCATGACTACTGTATTTAACATATTATCAAAACTATTGTTTACCATGTTAACAGCTGCATAAATACTTGAAACTTTGAAAATAATCTTTTTTTATACAACAATTAATGTCCGATGGATGGCCCATTGACTTGAAAAAATATTCTATACATATGAAATTGGCAGAGGGCGGGGGTACCCACTGGGCGGGGCTACCCGACTCTCCCCAAGTGATCTAGCAACAGTAAATGTGTCAATCATACCAATTTCCTTTTAAATAGGCATGTATAGAAAGTGGATTAGATAGTACGTAAAATTTAACCTTTTGCTTTTTGCTTACCGTTCTTAGCATAATGAAACCATTCTGGTCCACTAAATGCACCAACCATAAGCAAAAAGTTTAATCGTAAAAAAATATGTAAAATAAAATAACCAGTTCTTGCATCAATATTCATTTTCTGCCCCTATGTTCCTTCATTTCTTTAATACTATCCAAATTTCATATTTTCTCATCCAAAGTTTTCTAGTCTGGCTTCTAGTGTAAAACCTTCATCCATGGACACTAAAACAACAAAACCTATACTGTGCGCGATACAAATAAATACTTCATAGCCGCTTTACTGTACCTATACACCACTGTCACCATTTAAAAAGCTAGAGGGGTGTTAAACTTATTCACTTGTACCCTATTGAAATGTAATGCGTGCAATAAGTAATATAACGAAATGTATATCTTCTATGATGTGATGTAATTTATGATGCGTATAATGTAAAGTAAAGTATATTACTTATTTGTTGAAAGTTGAGTATCTGTACTAATATCAATTTATTCGCATGCAGATGGAGAAGCTTCCTTGCGAATTTGGACCGCCATTGAATGGCCTGAATTTGCGAATTTAGCTATATATTCAGATGCAACTGAAAGCAGTAAATGGCTGATAGACGCTGTCTCGGAATTCGATAAAAAGAACAATTTAAAGAATTCTGTTTCAGAGGGTTACGTAACAGTCGTGTATCATACAAACGATCCGCCTGCCTTGACTGTTCAGAATGAAGAGAAACTATTGCCGTTTTTCTGTGTTAAATACGTTGAACCTACTCTTTTGACTTCTAGCAGAGATCCTCTTACTGAAACTACCAAAGAGTGAGTAATAAAAATATTGTTTTTCAGCATTAATCATTTCTCAGAGTAGGCAACACTCACTATCATGACTGTTAGGACAAGTTTATCCTATCTAAGCCTAGCACTGTCTATGGTTATTCTCAGGGCTCGAAAAACCGCCCGTCCTCGGCGGTCAAAAATTCCCCGCGGACAACGAATTTCTCGAATCCGACGTCCGCGCGTACGGCCATTTCCCCGTTAATGTTCGTGATACATTTTCAATTTTTGTTATCTTACAGGAGTCTAACGCCTCACTTCTAAAATGACCCTGAAATGGAATTGATGTTTTCTGTGTCTGGGAGTACTGCAGCGGTTGAAAGCGGCTTTTCAGCAATGAACTTACAAAAAAATGCATTACGTACTGGTCTTAAACAAGAAGCGCTAAACGCAATTATGAACATCTACCTAAATGGAACGCCCCATTCAGATTTCCATGCAGAAACCTCTGTAAATCGTTGGCTTGATTGTGGAACTGGCAAACGTCATATTTGATTCATTTAAAAAACGCAGTACCCTCGGATAAATTGACATTCCAGATAACTTGACCTTTGTCTTTTAAATTATTTCACAAAAGAAATAAATTATTTCATAAAAAAAATACTAGGTTACTATTAGTAACCTAGTGTTTCTTTTATTACTGTATAATGCCATCTTAGTAACTACTAATTCATTGTGTAATTTATATGAATGTTTGTAATAAATAAGAGAAAATTATATTTTTATTTATTTAGAAGCTACGGGTTAGTTTCAAAGGAGGACGGATACATTGTTGGACAAGCCGTCCTTGGGGACGGGTAAAATTTCTGAGTTTTTCCAAACCCTGGTTATTCTACAAATAATAAATTCATTTTTCATTTCTCGAATAATTTATTTTTCAGCAGCTATTATACTGTGAGTTTGTGACAGTTATCCATAACTGTTAGGCTAAATTTAGCCTATCTAAGGCTAGCGCTGTCTATGTTTATTCTAAAAATAATAAGTTCATTTTTCATTTCCCGAGTTAATTCATTTTTCAGCAGTTATTTTTATAACTGCTGTGAGTTTTCAATACTTTTCGAATAAATGTTAGGACAAGTTTAGTCTATCTAAGGCTAGCGCTGTCTGTGGTTATTTTGAAAATAATAAATTTATTTTTCATTTCCCGAATAATTCATTTCTCAACTGTTTTCATAAGTGCTGTGAATTTGCGACAATTATCCATAACTGTTCAGACAAGTTTAGCCTATCAAAGGCAAGCGCTGTCTACGTTTATTCTGAAAATGGCGCAAAACGTCAATATGGAGAAAGATCACAGTTTTGCGGAAATGAGAAATGTTTGTGGCTTAATTTTTTAATATTTATAAACTTAATCCACTTGTTGCATTATCTGGTCTCATAAAAATTGGCAAAACAAGTTAAATGAGGCAGTGATTTCGATAATTTTCTTCTAGGTGGAAAAATGTCACCAAATTGCCGATTTTTAAAAAAACGTTATTAACGTTTAAAATATTTAAAGTTATTTGTACTTTCTATAGCCCAGATAATTCTTCACAGCAAGATGTAACGCTAACGCACCAAACGTAACCATGTGATTAGTTACAAGTAACCAATTGCTCTAATAAGAGAATTTCAGAAATGCTCGATGGGATTAAAGACTTAAAATGTCTGGCTGATCTCCCTGCATATCTTCAGCTTCAAGGTAATTCTCGTCCAAACAAATACATAAACGCTTCTTATCATACATAAAAATTAATTGAAAATCGAAGAAATCTCTGAAAAATGGAACAAAGAGTTTTCAGATCTCAGCCCTATAGTTTCGAAATGTATGGGTGCGTCCCTTAAAGGCGTGTTGTTTTATTTCGCCATTCAGTAGTGCCATTTCCACCATAACATCTGATACTCCATAGTGGCTCACTTAGAGGGATGGTACCGTTTCATTATTATTCTACTATGGGGACCGAAAAGTAATGCCGTTTGGGTGCATTTGATATTTGCTATCAAGATTTTATTTTTAATCAATAATGTATTCACCCTCGTTAGCAACAACTTTTCAATACCGGATCGAAATAGATAAAAAAATGAATTGGTCTTTAGACTTATGAACATTTAATGCACCTAAACAACATTACTTTCCGATCCCCCTAATATATATGTGAACTCATCGTGAATCATCGTTCAAACAAAATTGGTTCTGCTATATACCAGATTGTTCCAATTTAAATATTTACTTTGTTTTTATTATTATTTTTGTCTGTCAATTTGCCTCCTGACTAAACCATGTTGTTGCTTTGAATGGTATTAATTTTAAAAACATTATTTTATTGTTTTCTCATTTAGCAATGCCATCTATTCATGTACATTGTGACTAATTTTGAAGTTTGGATAAAAAAGGTAGTTTCCGAAGCAGGGAGCATACTTTTTTTTAATATCCTTCTATTTTACTTTAATTTAAATTTAGAAAAAATTGCCCATTTTTAGGACATTTGGTATGCTTTAAGTTTTATTTTTATATTATAAGAATACAACAAACTTTTTTCATTTTTATTTAGGGATGAAACTCTACCAGATTCTACCTACATTCCAGATTTCAGAGGTAAAAAGGATTATTATTTTGTTTGAAATTTGATAATTTGTATTCTTTGATTTATGAATTAAAAATTATATCCACAATAATGAAACTATAACAGCCACAACTTTCGTCTCAGATTCCAGTGTAACTGAATCTGACACAACTTTCGTCACAAACTCCGATGAAACTGTATCAGACTCAACTTTCATCACAGACTCAAGTGAAACTGAATCGGACACAACTTTCGCCACAGATTCTAGTGAAACTGAATCTGACACAACTTTCGTCACAAACTCCGATGAAACTGTATCAGACACAACTTTCGTCACTGACGCTAATGGTAATTTCTTAAATATTTTGTATAAACTCATCATTTCTACTAATTTACAGTTTAGAAGAATTTTGAAATATAAATACAATAATTAGAGCTATAATTTTAATATTGACTACTATACTATTATAAATTGACAAATAAGGTAAATCAAGCGGAACAAAGTGTATAAAAAGATAAATTTTAAAAATAAGAAATAAAATTTTACATTTTGCATAGTTTTTGCAACTCGTTTGTCGTTTAGGAAAATATTTTTCAGTTGTAAAAATTTTTATATTTTATTGTATTAATCTTATGTCTAGATTAGATGGCTGTATTAATCTTATCACATTACAGAAAAATAAAAGAGCAACCGTACTCCACTCTCTCAGCAACTCTGAAGGCAATTTCTCCATTCGGAGTTGCAGATAGGGTTGCTTAATTGCCAGAGCGGTTGCCTTTTACGGGGTTACCATATTTAGTTATTTATCTTAACTTTTGGTTCATACTTTATCTTTTCATGAGACCTATTATGCCATAGTTTCTCAACAATGTTCGTAATGGGAGAAAAATGAAATCTCAGACGCTGCAGAATATTGATTGATTTTGATTTAATTTTGTACATTTTAAAGTCTTTATTCAGCTGCAAATAAACACTCTGAACAGTTCATTTCCACATTAGTGAAATAGCATAGTATAAAAAGGATTATGATTTCTACCTCAAATTATATAATGATATTAAGATATCCATGAATTTCATGTTACATCTCTAAAAGGATAAGGGGATAAAAGGGGGATGGACCTAAATACTATCTAGAATTTTTACGATATTTTTTTTTTACATTGAATCGAGTGACTATTGTTATAGATGATATTTATGTTTTATGCATAGTTTATTTATAAAGTACAGCTTATTTATACATTTTTGCTATCTAACATTGCTAGCTGGGCAAGAGAGGTATTATTGCCTATGTATATGCTAAATCAAATGAGAATAAAACCAAACTGTCTGATTTAAAAGTTCAGCAATTCGAAAATTTATAAAAGTTTCATGTGTAGAAAGTACATTTGATTTATACCACTTTTATGCAACTGACACTGCTATCTAAACAAATATGGCATTTCTTCAAATTTAATTTTTTATGCTTAATACAATAAAATAGTCCTTTGAAATAATTCTTTAGGAGAAATGAGGGATTAATGTATAAAATATACATTTTTGACTTACTTTGACATCAAAATTATTAGATCTATCAAATCAATTCTATTTTTTTTTTAATTCAGTCTAAAAATACATAATAAATAATGTCTGACTTGTCCATACTACAATGTTTTAGAATTTTATTGTTATAAAATTCATTTACATTACATAGAGGGATCATCACTTTTACTCATCAACTACTCATTGCATATCTGGAATATCACTTTAATGAAAGTTATTTTTTTAAATTTCTTTGTAAACAATACACAATTACTTTGTAACAAGATTTTATTAAAAGCATACTTTTTACGTATCCTATTAATTTGTTATAGTCTTTTACGTGTTTTGTTTTGCATTTTAAATAATACGAGATTTAAAATAATGCAAGAAACATTATTCATTTAAATTTTTTATTATTTAATTTCATTCATAAAACAATATTACACCTCTTTTTTCTTGTTCACCAGACAAACCTTATAAGAATATGCAAAATATCTGAAATAAAAGAAAGAAATCACTCTCATGATAAAATTTTGCCAACACATTATAAGAATAAGGGAGATTAAATACCATACCATTAATTAGAAATCATTTAACAGCCTTCAGGTATCTCTTTTAAACCAATTTTAAGTTTGAAAGATATTTTGATTATAGTTCTAAGATTATTCTATACATTAATGAAAGATGGCAGGTATATTTAGTTTTGTAATTTTTATGTTTGGACTGAAATTTGTTTTAAAAAAATTAATTGTTTTTATAAACGAAGACTATTAAAAATGTAAGTATATTGAAAAATTAGTAAAGTAAACTTACATACTTACTATCATTGTAGAAAAGTAAAGTATCAATAGATAAATGTAAAATGTAAATTATCAATAGTTAACTTTAAATAATAATAAACAAAATATTATGCAAATCATCATACACTAAAAAAAGAGGGGATGAATGTAGAGACATATAAGGCGATTGGGAATTTGTATTTTTAAAAAATACTTCTTATATATAATATTACTGCCTTTTTTTAATACTTTTCAATAATTGCGGAAAAATGGAGTAACTTTGTGAGAGACAAGATAAATTTTATAATATATATGCCTAATTTCTTTTTTTTTTCTTGGAAAAGCAACTTTATTTTATCTTTAACTGTTAATCCTGAACTACTCGGTACACAATTTGGCAGACATATTTGAATGCAGCTCAGACACATTCTGTGTAAATTCTTTTGATGACTGAATAGACATTGAACAGCCAATCGAGATCAATATCAACATTTTCGGAATGGTACAATGGTGTTTGATGGAGATTGTAAGCTGCATCATACACCCATTTCGGATTCACAAGTTCATACATGGAATGAATCATTTTTATTGCGTGGAAGACAGTCTGCGGTCTTGTGCACGTCATTGGGTGCATTGAGAATGGATTCTTTTATCCCTAACTGGTGATCAATGCATAATTCTCGTATTTGCATTAAAAGGGTTTTGAGAGCGGCCATTCGCTCTTCAGTAGGGTTCAATTCTCTCAATCACTTTGGTACTTTTGTGAGGGACGGGCTACGTGCTATGGTTTGCGAACGGAATCCTTTCATTTTTCCGTTTGTGTGTAATGCTTAAGGTATTCCCGTCTACTTTCTTTGGCTTTGGCTTTTTCAGCCTCGGTAAGTTTAGGCCTCGGCATCGTTTTTTTCTTGCTTCATTTCTAACTTTTGGGACCGCATCTATCAGTTTGGACCCTCTTTATTTGTGATATTCACCTGAATTAGTATTGAAAACGATCCGGTTTGAATTGTTGGTTAGAATTTCTGATTCTTAATTCAAACAATGAAAACAAAAATACCGTTTAAATGATGAAATTCTCTTTTATTCACAACTCAAGAAGTATTTATGGGATCTCTCTGGTCCCATATCTTAAAAATAAACTCACCAACTTAATGCATAACATAACTAAAAGTTAGAAAAAGAATTCTAAAAAAAATTATCGAACAGCAGCGGTCGCCATAGCAACGCATGCAATGACACTCCTGATTATTGTAGTTGAAAAGTGTGAGGGCGCCATAAAATCCAATACAAGACCCATTTTGCAAATGGGTAAAAAATTTAAAATAATCGAACACATGCCTTTACAATGAACAGAAATAAAGATTAAAATTTATAAATAAAGAAATACAATCATTATTATATTTTACGTTATAATAATGCAAACTTTGGCGAGTTGCTTGGTGGATATTTCAAAATGAAACTTTTCGCCGGTATAAATCTTTACATATGTATCATGTAATATATATAACGACCCACCCTATTAATTCAGGGTATGCGTTAAAAATCTGTACCGTCGCCGTGGCAGGCCCATCCAGAAGAGGGGGCGCAGGCTCAATCAGTGCCGGTCGGGGAACCCGGCGAAGCCCCACCGTGGTATTTGTTAAAATTCAGATCAGTTTATTATAAGTTACATGGCAACAGCCCGATAATTTGATTTCAGCAAGGGATACACTACAAGTTGTTCAAAATATGCCACAAGGGATAATGATAATTAAACATTTAAAACACAAAAAAGAGGAACCACCGAATTGAAATAAGATCAAAGGATCCCAATAAATTACGAAAATATTAAGTCTAGAGGTCAACGGACCCTTATATTATTATACAAACCCTTACGAATTTCAGCAATTAGTTGGCTGCACAAAGCAGCACATAGGCCAGGACTGTTTGAACTCAGGTCTAAGAGTGGACAACAACAACTCAAAACATAAACAATACAGGCAGTTAAAAGTAAAAGCATCAGATAAAAGGTCAAAGGCAATGACAAGTATAAAAGTAAAAGTTGACAGTGTCAAAACATAGAATGTATACTCAAAAGGGGAAAAAGCAATACAATTTAAAAGATTCAAATGAGTTAAAAAGAGATGTGATAAAAGGTACAGGATAAAACATTAAGAATACAAAGGCTAAAAATACATCAGGATTGCAACAAAAGGCTAAAATACAACAGTAACAATCCTCCAATAAATAAAAAGTAGATAGTAAAATACAGTAAAAATGTTAATATAAAATACGATAGTAAACATTAAAATAGTAGCAGATAAAAACAGCTAGGTAAGACCAAAAAATACATGAGAATAAAAATTATTAGAAATGAGACACCCAGGGTGGAGTGTGCAGGTTCCGGGATCTTATGGGTTATCCCCAAGAACATCCTCTAGTGTTTGTTTAATAATGATCTTAATGATTTTTCTGCAGGTCAAGTTAGCGAAGCACTGATGTTGGTTAAAATTATTAAAATGATTGTCACGAAGTGTCCGGAAATGAATACAATTTAGAATTAAGTGGTCTATAGTTTGTTGTTCACCACAGTAGTTACATTGGATGTTTTTGTTAAAAAATCTATTTTGGTGTTCTCCGAACACTCCATGACCCGTTAAAAATTGGTTAAGATAAAAACTTGCCTGCAGTCTATTTAGTTTCGGATCTTAAAAAAATTTCTGTGTCTGCCTTCCTTTCCCAGAACTCTGCCACTCTTGCTTCCAGCGTATCATTTTATGTGACTTGACCAGAGTTTTAATTTGAGCGGCGGAACTAGGGACCTCTATTGAGATTTTGCAGAGGCTAGTGGCATCTTTTGCTGCTCGATCCGCCTCCTCGTTGCCTTTAATGCCAATATGGGCTTTTACCCAGTTACACTTAATGTTATTCTTCCAGAGTAGTTTCGTGTCCTCCACCAGTTTTAAAATCGGTTTCGGATTATATAATGCTTGCAACGAGGAAAGCGAATCGGAGTAGATTATTGCATCTGGATGACCAACACTAGAAAGCCATGAAAATGCCTTATTGATTGCCACAAGCTCTGCAACATATACACTGGAATTGTTTGTGAGTCTGATGGAGGCCGCCTCGACAAGTTTGCCATCTATCCTAACTATCACTCCAGAACCTGTCCTATGATCTATCTTATTGGATGTGGGGCCGGCAACCTCCATCCTCGACCCATCAGTAAAAATTTCGAGGCCTTTATTAGATGGGAGTGATCTACCATAGGGTACAGAAAGAAAGGCTGATGGATTAAGCCTGGTAGGGGGACTCTCAAGGTGTGCAGTTTGGAGCATTGTCTGAATATCAGAATCAAAATCATCAAGTCTCCATTGCCACTTTAATTTTTTGACGCAAATATCGTCCAAAATTTTGAGATGGATCGGTTTCACCGCCGCCAGTATCTGGAGGGCCTCAGAACTAGTAGTAGCATAAGCTTTAGTAATTACAATAAGTGAGGATCTCTGAATAGAATTTAGTTTATCATTAATTTTAACAGTATTGCGATACCAGACACTGGCGGCGTATAAAATAATGCGTTCTGTAGCCCGCAGGTAGATCGTTTTGAGTATGTTTGGTTTGAGGCCCCAAGTTGCCCTGGCCACCCTTTTAATCATGTTGTTAAAGTTGGCCATCCTCTCTCTAACCTGGTTAAGATGGGGAATCCAGGTCAAGCCCGGGTCGAGTAATATACCTAGGTATTTGAGGAGTTGTACTTGTCTGACAGATTTTGTGTGATTAGGACTCATCTTAATATTAGGCAATCTACCAATTTTCTTTTTATTCTTGGAAAAAGTAATGCAGTTGGTTTTATTGTTGCTAAATTTGAGTCTATTGATCCCTGCCCAGGCTGAAAGTTCAGCAAGACAGTGGGTGGCCAGTTGGTCAAACCGATAAAGAACTGGGTGTCTCAATAAAAGTAAAAGATCGTCAGGAAAAGCAATAATGCGGCAATCATTCAAATTTACATCATGAAAGTCATTGAAATTAATGCGGTTAAAATAGTCAAAAACAGAGTTGATGTAAATAAGCCACAGCACCGGTCCAAGGGATGAGCCCTGCGGAACTCCCGTAAAAATGTTTCGTCTAAAAATACAATTACCCTCTTCATCATTAAAAATGACTTCTCGTGTCAAGAAAGCTAAAGATCATTTTAACAAGATTATCTGGGAGATCTAGTTTATTAATTTCGGTTTTAAAAGTGAACCAGTTAGCATTATTAAATGCATTGTCTATGTCCAGAGCCACCCCGACACTATGTTCACCATCCTGCCTTGCTTCCTCAACAAATTTAACAACCTCAAGGAGAGCATCCTCTGTCCCTCTCCCGGTTCGGAATCCAAATTGATTGGTACTCAGTAAATAATTATTTTCAAGAATGAATGAAAGTCTCTTAGTTAGTAATTTGTCAAAAATTTTACCCCAGACCGAGAGCAGGGAAATCGGTCTATATGAAGCAGGCAGCTTCCTGTCTCTGTCAGTTTTAGGAATCAGGGTGACTCTGGCACATTTCCAAGGCACTGGGAAATGGTTAAGAGCAAAGCAAATATTAAAAATGGCTAACAGCCAGACACTATTAAAGTTAAAAATATCTCTAAAAATCTCATTTGGGAGTCCATCAGGGCCCGGTGCTCTATTACATTTCAAATCCCCAATAACTGCCTCCAGTTCGGGCTTTGTAAAAGGTGGCTCGTTGTGACCCCTAATCAGTGGTTCACATTGTGTATCAGTATTATCCGGGAAGTGGTGCGACATGATGACAGAGACAGTCTCCTCGAAGCTGGAGGTGAGATCGCCGCTATCTTTTATCACTGGACAGTGGCTGGTAGGTCTCAAGTTATCGCCCTTAGCAATTTTGTATGAGGCTGAAAACGCCCCATCCTCATTGACCCTGTCTAGGAATTTTCTCAAGTCCAGCGCTTTGGCCTTCCTAATTTCCTTTTTATAGGCCGCAAGTTGTTGTTTGAATCTGATCTTAAAAGACGCACGTTCCTGTTCATCAGTGGTCATTTGATACCGCCTCCTAAGGGCCCTAACTTCCTTGCGCTTTTGACTAAGTCCAGGATGCCACCAAGAACAGTGGTGTCCCCTCTTGACATTCTGTCTCAGCATGCTAGCCCTACAAGCCGCTACAATATCCTTAGCAATGTCAATAATACTGGTGTCTAATTGTTCGACCGTATTGACAGGTTCAAGATTGTAGGTACTTATAGTATCCCTCAACCTAACCCTCAGGGCAATCCAGTCCAATCGTTCATATCTGATATTGGTGTTACCACCCCTGAGCCTGTAGTCACTCTCAATATTATCGACGGTGATCAACTCGTGGTCTGAGCACGATATTTTGTCGTGGACCCTATAGTGTTTAAGCTCTTCGATATTGCTTACAAATAGGTCTATCCAACTCTGTCCGAGGACAGAGTTGTAGGTAGGTGGTCCATCAGGATCATTCAGTACGTCTAAATTATGTTGGCCAAAAAAATCCAATAATGCCTCGCCCCTTGGATCCGACCTAGGTCCCCAGGCCGTGGATTTTGCGTTGAAACGGTTCGACTGTCAGAGTACTTAACCAATAGCGAATCGAGAGTCGAAAGATTCTCCATGAGGTCCTCGCTCGGTGACAGGTATACCGCAATAAAAAGATATGTTTCTCCGTAGCAGTCGAAATTAATAGCCACAATGTCCCTCTCATTCAAGACGGTAAAATCATTGGCCATGCCCTGTGCTGTCTTTACATACATAAAAATAGACATTATTTCTATCTAAAGTAATTAAAACTTTAATCGGAACAAATTATAATAAGTTTTAATTTTATTAGTTTAAAACAAATAAATATTTTAAAAGAAATTTTATCAAGAAAATAGTTTACTGAACTCACCGCTACTAAAATAATGTGCAGGTTCCTGTTATGGTACATCAACTGCATTGAGATGGTCATTTCATAGTGAGAAAGTATTTTTAATGCTTTAATTTAAAATGAAATGTTATCTATAAATGTCATCTATAAAAAATTTCATCCGATCATTCTCTTCATCAACGTCTCCACCATTTTTATTTACATTTGTATACGTCATCACATAAAATTGAAACGTCATAAAAGAAAACTATCTGATTGGTTCAAGTGTGAAGGGAGAAAAAAATTGCCTGAACAGTTGCTGATATTTCGAACAGCCGTGATTTCTATATCACTCGAGGATTTTCGAACAATTTTTGGAGAAATTGCCTTTAGAGTTGGGGATAGAGTGAAGGTTCCGCTTACGGTTGCTCTTATTTTTCTCTCGTGTGATATGCCCATTAGTTTTTATAAAATCAAAAATTCTATTTTGTCCCCATGACATAGAACAGTGGCTATCAACTGGAGGCCCGTGGGCCGCATTTGGCCTCTCGAAGCCTTTTTTTATGGAGTGCGAACTAAAATATATTAGTTGTCATTTTTTGCGGATAATTTGCGTACAAAATCTGCATGGATTTAAAATACTTTTCGTTCGTTAAAAAAAAACTAATTTCTTCGTTTCTGTGAAATATAACATACCAACGGAGCAAAAAAAATTTTCTCTGGTTTTGCATCCAAGAAAATATTTATTCAAATACAAAACTAATTGTGTACGTTGCTTAAAAATCTACTTCTAATTTTAATTTGTAATTCAATACTTTTGTTTTGTACAGCTTGATAAAAATCTGACAGTAATATTTAATGTTCCTTCAAACATAAAAGAGTTCCATTTAAAATTTTGATAACGTTTCGGCCCGCCATTTGACTGGTGTTTTTAATTGTGGCCCCCGGCCTCATGTAAATTGGAATCCCCTGACATAGAAAATAGACATAACTACATAACATCTATTAGTAAGTAGTTGCGCTATTAACTGATGTCAAAGAAGTAAAGTAATACATACATTAAGAGTTATAAATAATTTTTCAAGTGAAAAAAGGCATCATCCAAAACCTGACGAATCACTATTGAGGTAAATGATACAATTGTCCCCACTTACAATTGTAACAGTTCATAAATTAAACTAAAACATAGTTAATTATACATATTATCATAGTTGTGATATATTTTTTAATTGATCAAAATAGTAGTGATATTTTAGGAGTAAAAATAATAATGAGCAGAGACCTAAAGGGTTAAACTTTTAACTTTAAGGGGTTAAAAATTTTAATTTATGCTGCGAAAGGTGACAAATAAAATAATGCACATGCAACATAATATAAATGATATAGGAAACTATTAGTGGTCCTTAAAGAGTTAAGTAATGGTTTGTAAACATAACATCATTTATTTTCAGCTGTTACAATTTTTCCTTTGCTTATTGTTACAATCGTCCCCAAGACGCCATTTCAGCTTCATTCGTTAAAAACAATGCTAGTTAATTAACAAAACCAATCTTTTGTTTTTTGAAATGCTTTAAGGTGTCCACTTACATATTCGGTTAATAATTTTCATTTGTTTAAACAAAATTGCTTTGTTACAATATAATATTCTAATACCAAAAGAAGTACTTACGTAGAGTGAAAATATGTTTCGTGATGTAACTTTTTCAAAAGTACATAAAAATGGTTGCCAGCAGGGGTGTACGTGTAGATTTATTAAATACACCTTGTGCGCCACCTAGGAACCAAATCTAGAACCCGACACTCGAAATTTTTGCTCTGTTACAATCGTACCCTGTTACAATTGACCCCACTCTCCCCTATAGTTATCACCAATTTCATTATTTTTCAAATGTCAATGGTAAGCTAAGACTTGGTCAGCAGTCTGTTAATAACTTTTGAAAAATGAAGGGCTCAGTTTACATAACAACAAAGGGTAACATTTGAGTAACAGTAAAGGTTTTCGTGGGGTCAAGAATAGAAATAAACACAGGAACTTTTTTCTCTTTTTGTGCAATCGTTCGTCTGATTATTTCTCATTGAATTTATTTGCATTTATAAAGACAAAAATTATAAATTCGGTTATTTATGAACATAGGTGTTTAAGTTTATGATCAATTCTGTTAAGTAAGATAAAATTTTGGAGATGCATGTAAGATGATGCATTTTCTAAATAATCCCCGCTCACTCATAAATCCTATCTCACCATATCTCACCAAAAAAACAAAAAACAAATCTTAAAAATCAAAATAAATTAGGGCAATAACCGAAACGAATTACTTTTTATAAATTAATCTCGATTCCAAAAATATTTTAGCATAACATTACTAGAAAAAAATTCCCATAGAAAGGGTTAAGCGCAATTTTGTACCAGTATTGCTACATAATATATTGTACCAACATTTACCAATATTGTTTGAGGGTGATCAAACTATTTTTGTTTGTAATTTTCAAATGCAAAAAGAGGATATTCTTGAATTGCCTTTGCAACCATTGGAGAGAAAAAAGCATTTTTTTTTTGGTTGCTACGAACATTCCGTAGCATTTGTAGGGTATACCAATACATAATTTCTGGGTCGCCGGCCAAGTGGCTGAGTGGTTAGCGTGCCTGAGCTCGAAGCCAATGGCTGCGGGTCCAAATCAAGCCTCAAGGCTTGGATATTTCTCTTTGTGTTGTCCTGTGATGTGTAAATGTGGCCCAACCTATGAACGTATTTCTGTGACAGTGTGGAGTGGGTAATGTTGTTCGCCTCCGTGACTTTGGTTCACAAGTGCTTTTCGGGTAACGATGAAGGAGCAACACTTCCGGCATCTTCTAAGGTAAAGAACAAAAGTTCAGTGTCTGCCGTTTATTAAAAAAAAAACTACTACTAATAATAATAATTTCCGGGTCTTGTAACCATACACGTTATTAAACGTTCAGTAAAGATCTCAATGGGATAATTTACACTCAAGTATCAGAAACCAATGTCCTTAACAGATTTCTGTTATAACTTGTTCTTTTGACTTAACCTTTTTTTTTTCATTTAGAGGTGAATAATAACTGTCTTATAAGTGGAAACTGGCTTCCCTTTTGCCCAATTAGTAGAAAAATTGGTTTATGCCAACCACACAACTTTGGTCTCGTAAAAGGTTTCTGCCTATCAAATAACATGGATGTCTACATCCCTAAAACTGTGGAAGAATTCAAAGAAGACCTGCAAGCCCTAAAAAAGTGCATTCTATCTATAAGTAAGTTTCATCAATAAATGGTGTACTCACAAAAATTGAATACTACTGGAGGGGCCTACCCCATGAATTAAGTACACTCGCAAAGTAAGCAACATAATGTAGTTCTGTTATAAAAAAATTGGATTTAAAATAATTTTTATCACCAGTGCCTTTAAATTATTCAAATAGACGTATAACTTGCCCCAGGAATATTTTATTTTGTAACCGACATTGCACAGCCGACCCAATTTCGGGTTTACGACTATTAATGTTCAACTCCATAGCCTTTTAATTTTGTACCCAATCCAGAAGACAAAGAAATTCCTGGATCAAGTATTGGGAGAAATTTGCCTTTGTGGTGGAATTATGGATGAACTCGCATTTGCGTTACATGGAGAGGAAAGCCACGGAAACCTCCCAGGGTTAGCCTGACAGCAAGGAGATTCTCATCCATGATCCATCTACCACTGAGGATATTTTACGTTAGCACTGTGGTTGGTGGGAGCCAGGAGCGGAATTCGTAATGACCAGCCATCGCTGGTATTCAGACCCATTTACCTCATTAGAAGGTGAGCGCACTATCTCCTGAGCTAATACGACTTTCCTATAATTTGGGGGTGTCAAAAATCGGAATTCGACGAAAAATAATTCTGTTTATTCAAGGAAAGTAGGTTTTCGTGTCTGATCTCGTAAATCAAAATATCGCCTGCTCTGATTGATTAGCCTATTTGAAATCAACCTCTCAGTTAAAATTGAGTCCTTGAAAGTGAAGATCAGAACATTGTATCAAAAGTTATTCAGGGTGGTCCGTTTTTTATTTTGCGCTGAATATGTTACAGCGAATGACCGAAATAGGTGGTTGTTGACTTTCACCGTTGAATGTAGACAAACACCAAATACGTAGGTGAAAAATCGAATATTTCATTACATTCTTGTACATTCGTACCCTCACCGGTGTATGTCAACAATCACATAGTCGCTTTGGTGAATGTCCGAAATATTTGTTATATCCAATTTTATATTAATTTATTCCTTGATATTATTATATTTATTTGATATATTTATTCTGTATTTTAATACTTACTGACGATAGATTAGAAGAAACATCAGTGTTTGGAGTATCGGGCAAATATATACCGGGCAGTGGCACTTGACCTTAAAAAACATCAGTGTAGGGTATACCGGGCAAATGTATCCCGGGCAGAGGCACTTAAGTTTAAAAAAACATCAGTGTAGGGTATACCGAGCCACTGAAGGTTAAGTGCCACTGCCCGGTATACATTTGCCCGGTATACCGTACACTGACGTTTTTTTAAGGTTAAGTGCCACTGCCAGGTATACATTTGCCCGGTATACCCTACACTGATGTTTTTTTAAGGTCAAGTGCCATTGCTCGGTATATATTTGCCCGATACTTGGTGTATACCGGGCAGTGGCACTTAACCTTAAAAAAACATCAGTGTAGGGTATACCGAGCAAAGGTATACCGGGCAAATGTAAATGAATGGCCCGATACTCCAAACACTGATGTTTATTCTGATCTATCGTCAGTAAGTATTAAAGTATCGAATAAATGTAATTATATCCACGAATAAATTCATATCAAATCGAATGTAATAAATATTTCGGACATTCACCAAAGCGACTATGTGATTGTTGACATTCACCGGTGAAAGTCAGAAATAAGAGTATTTATCAAATATTTCGGACATACACCAAGCGACTACATGAATGTTGACATTCACCGGTGAATACATTTTCGAGACTTTAGTCATTCACCGTAACATATACATAACGTACGTCTTTTCTACATCATGGAAATTTCATTTGCAATGAATTCCTATATTTTTATTTCGTATAACTTGTTTTTATACATTATTTTCCTATTAACTATTTTAATTCCTTTCTGATGAGGATTAAATATATTTACGTATTTCTAATTAATTATTTTAGATATTATTTACATCTTCTCTCATTTACAGGTGAAACTACTGACTTTCGCTTTTGGACAGGAATGGAATGGCCCAGTGAAGAACTATCAAAAACATCATCGACTGATAATTATGAATGGTTGAAAGAGGAGATACAAAAATACTATGGGAAAAACATTGACACATTACCATTCCTGCGTGAACGTTTCATCACAGTTCTATACGAGTATTCTAAGTTCAAGTTTCCAATTTTGATTGGAACGATAGATATTGTGCCATTTTTCTGTAAGAAATACGTAAAATCACATTTCACGACGTCGACATCAGATCTTTCTACCATAACTACAGAAAGGTAAGCGGTAAAAAGGTAAAATCGATCCTGTATTAATATGATGCTAATACTGTATTGATATAAATTTATCGATAATATTGATCCTGTTTCCTGTTTCGAATGGAACATCTCCTAAAGTGTCATTTTTCTGTAAGAAGTATTTGGAACGATATTCCACGAGGCAGAATTAAGAATTATTTACTAAAACTACAGTAAAGTGAACAAAAAAAAATTTATACTCAAACTTTTATTTATATTCTATTGATCGTGGGCTCCTACGCAATTCTTAACCCTTATGGTGTACCCTTTTCCTCTTACCCTAGTGAACCCTATGATTTTAATATCATCTTGTGTATATAATTTTATTTTACTAAATAATAAACTTATATTTTTTAATTAATAAATTTTCTAAGGACTGATTTAAAAGAAATACAATTAGGTTTTGACAGAAAAATATTTTTTAAGATTTTTGCTATTCCAAGATGCTATTTCAAAATCATTGGTCAAGATTTCCACATCACTACTTCCCCCTTTAAAATATATTTTAAATAATTTTTCCTCGCTTGAATCAACAAATAAAGGGCTTATTTATGAACTTTATTTACTTGCAAAGAGTATTGGCAGAAAAGTATCTTAAATTATGTTTTATTCTATTAGTTAATACTAGCAATATCAAAAAATAAATAAATTAATTAATAAATAATAAATAAATAATTAAGTAATAAATAAATAATAAAAAGTAATAAATAAAATTAAATAAATAAATAAGCAAAAAAATAAAATAAAATTTTTTTTAAATTATGTTTTATTTTTCTGAATATAAATTTCGTAAAAAATGACATTTATGTTCATTTAGATGTACTATGAAACATTTTTGTTAGATAAAATAACAGATTAGCCCTCAAAGAGTGCAAAAACAAAGTGGGCTCCAGAATTAATGGTAAAATCGTAATATTTACTTCTCAATACATTTCTAACATTATTAATTTCAGAAATGAAGATAAAACTGTTGCAGATTCTACCATCGCTACAAAGGACACTGAAACTGTGCCAGATACTACTGACACTACAGATTCCAACGGTAATTAAGCAGATAGAATTTTTATTAATCAATTTTTTTTAAATTAGCATGTTTCACATTTACTCTTTAACCTCTTAGAATAAATTTTATTAAAAAGGTTCTTTTATGTTTTAGGTTTTTTTTTTCTTTTTTGACTCTGCCAAACTCATATGTTCATTTGTTTTCATAATGAAACGTATAATAACCCCCCTAATAATTTAAAGAACAATTTAATATTAATTCTTTGTAGAAATTTTCAAATTAAGAGAATTATGAGCATCACCGAATCAATTAAAGAATGATACAAATTATATAATTAAATCTAAAGGAAATATACAAATTATAAAAACAGAAAAAAATTAAAACAAAATGAACGATTTGTTTTTGTAGCATTAAAAATATAATTTTAATTACTTGTAGCAAAATTATGCTTGTAATCAAAGGTATGTGTAACAATTAGAATTACTCTGATATCTTAACTATTAACTTAAAAATAATATTAATAATCTCTTTATATTAAAATAAAGAACCACCATCGCTGTTTTGGGTGTTCTATTTTGTATTGCATTTGTTATGCTTTTTGTAACGGGGAGTTTCCGCTGTTTATGGTTGACAATACCAAAAACCACGTTCTTTTGATTTGACTTTTACAGTTTAGAAATTTGAAACAAATAATAACAATAATTGATACAATTTTATAGTCACAAACTATATCATTCATCTTCAAAGGATTTTGTAAAGGAATTCTGCACGTTTGTATTCTAATACAGGTCTCCAAAATTCAGGAAAAATAGTCTTGATACAATCCCACACTAAAATATTGCTAGCGTTTAAAATAAAAGGGAAAGCTGACAGTTCATACGTATGACTGTCATCTGCCTTTTTTTAAAAGAAAAAGGAAACATGACCCAAAGCATCACGTTCTCATTGCTCAAAATGCTTTTGAATATTTTTAAGTCGGTTCTTGTAGATGATTTTTTTTACAGGTGTTAAAATTTTTGCTCATGTTTAGTATTGGCTCAGTTACGCAATTAAATACAATTAAATAAATGTCGCTAACAATTAAAATGAAGAAATAGCCAACGATTTCGGGGTAAAACCCTCAAACTGTCAACAGCTTCTGTAAAGGAAAAAAAATGAAGCACGATAACAGAAGAACATCACGTTAAAATTGCTCACAGACCTTTTGAACATTTATAAGTTGCTTCCTGTTGATGCAACTTCCAGTATTAATAGAAATTTCTGTGATGCAATTTCCAGTATTGATAGAAATTTCTGATGATGCAACTTCCAGTATTGATAGAATGTTATAGGTTCCTGGAGTGCTACTTCCAGTTTCCTGACTGAAATTTCAATCAAATAATAGCAATAATAAATTTTTTTTAACAGCCACAATGTATGTCATTCACATTAAAAGTTTTTTTTAATAACCGTTGTTGAACAGCCGACCCAATTCTGGGTTTACTATTACTATTGTTCAACTCCGTAGCCCTGTAATTAAGAAGCTATCCGAAAAGCAAAGAAGCTTCTGGATCAGTACACCCAGAGATATTGATTTGTTATGGGAACATGGAAAACTTTGTGGCTCGACAGATTTAACGTGCATCAGTCACCATTTAATACACGGGGCGTCTTCGGCAGGCGGGGATCGAAACCGTGACCTCTTGGACATGTGCCCAGGCTATTCTGGCCGTTACCTTAAAAGGTTTGTGCAAAAGAATTTTACAGTTTCATTCAGGTGTTAAAATTTAAGAAGTTTAGTCTTGGCTTAATTGCGCAAAAAAATTTCACCAACGATTAAAATAAAGGGATAGCTCAATTATATTTATCATCATACTCAATTTTATTTATACAACACAAGGCTTGAAAAGTTAAGAAAAAAAGTGCGTCTGTGCCAACAAAGAGAGGGGGGCATTTAATAGATATACTACTTGATATATAATTTTATACAATGTGCATAGTAAACAAATAAGTGAAAAAAATCTTCACCTAAATAACTTTTGTTCTGATGAACATATTTTCTCAAACTAAGAATCGATTCTAATGTTTCAAAACGGTGGTCATAAACATGCTAATTATTAAGTGCTAATTATTAATCAAGTTATCGAAAATTGCAATTTTTCCGAATACACATTACAATTTCTATCGGCAGAATATAGCAATCTGGCAATTCCTGTATCAGGAAAAATTTCGCAATTTTAAGTTTAAAAAAATTTTTAAAAAACTCTCGTTTTCTATTACAATTCCTCTTTGTGTGACTTTTGAGACTATCTATATTTTAATTTATTTTCAGAGAGAAATAATAATTGTCTCATCAACGGTAAATGGAAACCATACTGCCCCATCAACGATGAAGAAGGCTTGTGTTTGATGCTCAACATAACAGGGGCTAAAAACATATGTGAATCCTCTGGTTTGGAATTCTACAAACCTTTGTCAGTGGAACAATTCAAAATAGATTTGAGAGAAATTGAAGAGTGTTTTATTCTCAAAAGTAAGCAACTTTAATAAAATCTTTCACTACCAGTTTTTCTTCCATTTGCAACAAAAATAAATAAATTCATCATAAATTATATTTTTTTTCGGTCCAAAATAATAGATAAATTTCCCATATACATTGCATTATTTATTTATTTTGATTCATTTATTCTACTTATTTATTATTACAGATTTTTGCTACGTATAACTTTTTATACTCCCTTCAACTATTTCTCCATTTCACTGACAATTTTTTTTTTTGTGTGCAATTTTTAAGTATTTGATTGATTGTGAGACATTTTTTTTAAAATTAATATTTTAATTAGTCAGATTAATCTTTATATATAAATTAATTAAATTATTTTTAAAGGTTAACTTTAATTAATTAAAGTATTTTTAAAAGTTTTAATTTTAATTATTTAAATTATTATTAGAATTCTAATTTTAATAAATTAATTAAAAACTAAAACGTAGTTGATTTTAATTAGTTGTTTATATATTTTAATTGGAATAATTTGAATTTTTAGTTTCAATTCTGGGGTCCTCAAATTGAACATTTGAAATAAAGTTTAAAAATTAAGAAAACATTTTTCAAAATAAGGGCAAACTTGAGCTTAAAAGCCATAAAGAAAAAACATGCCTTTCTCTGAGTGAAATTAGTTCAAAAATTCAACTTTTTGCTTCGTTCCATTAAAAATTATTGAATAAAGATAGAATTGAGTGAACTTATATTAGCGTTCCGAAATCTTTTCATGTAGTACGATTATTTCGATTCACAAAATTTTCTATCCTTTGCCAAATCTGTTAGTTTTAATTTTAGTTCTACCCTATGTAAAACGTGTTTCTCTCATATATTTATTTACTCTTGCTCTTTTTTATTCTGTAATATGATAAATTCTTTTATGAACAGAGAAAATAAAAAAAATAACATTAATAACGATTTTGGAATTTATTCTTTGGTTTAAAAGGGGTAATGGTATGTGCCATTCATATAAATACGTATCTTATTAAACATAAAAACAAATCTATTTATAGGGAAAATGTTGAAAAATCAAAATATTTAAAATGAAATCGTAACTTACTTTGCAAAGTATGTTTTTGCCTTTATTAACAAACAACATCCTTAAAGAATTAAACTTTAAGCATTTCATTGGATTAAAATAAAACAAAAAAACGAACAATCGCAATGAACTTCATATAAAATCAATTATATAAAAGAAAACGATTTATATTCAACGAATATAAATCGATTATTCAATTATAAAAGGAAACGATAAACTCGTGAGTCAAACTAGTAGTTAACCTTTTTGCTGTAGCATGAAGCTAAGAAAGTTATGGCTAGAGTGCTGCCATTTTATTGAGCTTTTATAAAAAATAAAAATAAAAACATATCGTCTTATAAAAATATTTTTTTTATCTTTTGATTTCATTTTTATTCTTTCGAATTTTTTTATCGATAAACGCCAAAACTGTAAGTCTAGCGCAAACGATTTTATCGCCACTCCACAGCAAAAAGCTCAACTAACAGTTAGATTGATGAATTGGTTAGTTTTTCGCTTTCTTTTATTTTAAATAATAATTGAATTTATAAAAATCTTTATGATCGTTTGGTCATTTGTTTTATTTTAGTTCCATAAAATGCTTAGATGTTAAATATTTAAGAATATGTCGTTTGTTAATGAAGACCATTCATTTTTCAAAGTTAAGAAAATTTTATTTTACATATTTTAATTTCTCATTATTGTGGTTGATTCTGGAGGAATACCTGCACAGCTCCTTCCATTTTGTAGTTTGAATAGAAACGTGTTACGCTCACCTAAGAAGCCCAAAGATGCTGAAGTTAAAAGGGTGACAAATTTGGACTGTATGGTGAGTGCTCCAGTACATCCCAATGGAAATTTTGTAAGGTCGTCTTGTTTTCACGAATGGTCAGACATCGTCATATAGAAGGATAATTTCTTATGAGAAAAAGCTTTTGATTGCTTTCCGTAGTTTCATCAGTGTACTACAGTATTGTGTTGAATTGATAGTGCCCCTTGGGACAGTAAATTAATCGTTGTTTTCATTTGAACGCAACCGTGCATATCACGGCTTTATTTCAATCAAATTTCTCAACCACGAAAAAATTCACTGTTTTACGCTGTATTGCGCTATATCCCTGTTCGGTGTTGCAGCTATCGTTGTAGTCATTCTGACACAATCGCTCGTGTCCACTTTTTTTTGGACAATCCTTAAATCTGTTATCCAATAAAATCAATGCATTTTAATTTTTATGTTATTTATAAGAAATCAAACACGAAATCGTTCCCACAAAGTATGAACTTTTTTTCTTTTTGAATTTTTCATTCCAATAAATGAAACAAGTTCTGAAAACCTTCAGCCTTTTAAAAATATTTTAAACAATTTTGAAATCTAAAATTTTAAAGCGGAACTCTAAGAAATAAAATTGATGATTTCATGAGAATACAATGCAAGAGTATAATAACTTTAGTGACTTATTGGTATTGATTATTAATGTTCTAAAATTTTTACTAATTGATTATTTTTAAAGTTTATTTTCATAATTACTTTATGATTAATTTCTGATGAAAGTTAAAAACTATTTATGTACTCTAAATAAAATCATTTAGATAATATTCATATTTCCTCTTATTTTCAGATAAAATTACCGACCTTCGCTTTTGGACGGGAATGGAATGGCCCAATAAAGAACTATCAAAAACATCATCGTCTGATAATTATGAATGGTTGAAAGAGGAGATTAAAAAATACTTCGTAAAAAATATTGACCGATTACCATTCCTGTATGAAGGTTTCATCACAGTCCTATACGAGGAATCTAAGTTCGTGTTTCCAGTTTTAAATGGAACGATACGTAGAGTGTCATTTTTCTGTAAGAAATACGTAAAATCAAATTTCACGACGTCGATATCAGATCTTTCTACCATAACTACAATAAGGTAAGCGGTAAAAAGTTATGATCGATCTTTTATAGATATGATACCAAAACTATATCGATATTAATTTATAGATGACCTTGATATGATCGCAATCGTTTCTCGTAAGAAACAATCCGGACTGCATTTTATAATTATCAGTAAAATGATATCAATGCAAAATTGGTGGGCTCAGGTGAGGGTTAACATACATCAACTTTCTCCTCTTAAATTGGGAGAGTTTATTATTTTTAGAGACATTTACTGGGTGTTGGAACTCGTATTATTACTGAAGTTAGCATAAGCAGATCTGGCAACAGAAAGAGAGATGATTTTGGTGTTCTATTAATTTTTGTTGACATGTTATACGATATTAAGAATACGAAATAAAGTTTAATTATTATTATACGTTTATATTACGTTTCAGTTACTTAAGATTACGATAAATTAAATCCTGTATAAGCAGCGATTACGAATCTTTATTGAATAACAATACTGGGGTTACACCAAGCATATTTATCTATCTGTTTATGATCAAACTATTTGTATATGATCGACTGATACCGTATGTTAGTTTAAGCTGTTGATGAACTTTCTTCTTATACCACTTAAATCTGTCAAAAACTATTGATTTCAGTGCAAGCTGGGGGGAAAATATACTTGAGGGTGCCCCTTGGCGAAATTGGCGACTTATGTTTGGCGCCATACTTGTTTGTCCGGAACGCCGTGGTAACCCACAAACAGGACATTTATATCTATTACTAATTAAACCTTCATCCATACACCCGTCAATCACTGTTTTTTTTTTCATTGTTATTAAAATCGTACAAAAACGTAAGATTTATCTTATTGACAGTATTCATTTTTAGTACTAGAAGCAAAAATAACCTCACCAGCCGATATCCAAACTAGAACTAACGGATCTCTGAAATTACATTTGAAAATTTCATTTAAAAACAACGCTAAATTCTAAACTAATCAGAATCACGATTAAAATCTAAACCAATCAGAATCATGATTGGTTTTCAACATCGCCCAGCTTGGCGATCAATCGCGATCACAACTTGGCGGGGGCACCCTCAAGTATAGTCTACCCCAAGCTGGTAGAAGGACATCTAAAGCACAGATTTACATATAAATGTATGAATAAATTTTAAAATTCTATTTATTATGAAGTGTTTCTGAGGTAGTTTAAGTGGGCACATGCTTTGGAATAGCTAAGTGTTGTATGATAGGGATATTTGTTTATGTTTGTGTTAGCTTGAGTAAGTATCTAATGCTCTGTCTTGTAAGGAAATAGTTAAGTTAGATTATAGCCCTACATGATAATTTTAACAGTGAAAACAAAAAACGTTTTTAAATTTTATTTTTCAATGGGGAGGAATGACAATATTACAGACTTATTATACAATTAAAATTACCGAGATAGCATAATGGTCCAAACTAGGGAGCATATTTTAAAAATATAGATCACGAAACTTTCCGCCTTCATATGGTAGTCTTCATCTATAAATAATAAAATAACTTTAAATTACCACTATGGATATTAATTTTTGCACTCTAATTTATATTTCAATTTATATTATTAAGTCTAATACCAAACCTAATTTATATTACCGAAAACTATTACTGTTTTTTATGGCATTTTTTGAAGAAATTATGAAGAGTTAAGCAAAATATACTGCATCCGAAATAAAACCTAATTTTGATAGGCATGGGACATTAACTCTTTAATTGAATAATACAAAAAATTAGTATTCATTTTTTTTAAACACAATCATGATTGATAAATTTAAGAGCATTTTTACTCCTAAAACAATGCGTACTTTGAGTTTTTAGTGCAATTTATGCTAATTTTAGAACTTTACCCACTTAACCCCACTCTGGGGTATTAAAACATGGTCTTTTGAATACATTACTGTAAGAACAATAAAAAATAGATAAATATATGCTTTATATTTAATATATATGAATATAATGTACATAAAATCCATCAAAATTTCAGTAGAATTAAGTTAATGATTTGGTTTCAGAGACTTCTTTAAAAAATTCTTTCTTGTTTATCCACTTCACCCCATTGATTAAAGCAATATTTATCCCCTTGGGTAAGATGGGACACCGGTGTCTCTTTTATACATATTTTACTGACACTCTAATTACAAGAAAAATATATTTTGGTACTTTTTAATTTGAAAAAAATGGAGCTGATCACTTTACTTTAGAACAGTTTAACGAGGACCTATACCTCGCCCCCTCGGTGTCTACACAGGCTGATCAAAGTGGTCACCCACCGGCTTGCTGACCGCAACCAATGATGCTTGACTTCGGAGTTCTACTGGGAACCGTGCCTTTATTATCAGTCCACTGCAGGACCAAAATATTGAGAGTTGCCATTTCATCACTGGTACAAAATATTTTGTATATGAATAAGTAGGCCCTTGACCTATTAAGACTGAAAATGTGAAAATCAGATCATTAGATCAAAATTTATCAAGGTATTCTTTCCTCCTTTGTTGTTGGGTAAAAAAAAATCGAATTTGTGTGGTTGATTGATAAATACTAGAACAAAGAGACGTTTGAAATGCTTTCTTTGTATTTGGGCTCAGTTCATTTCTATTCTACGTAATTTCAGGAATGATGATGAAACTGCTGAAGAGTCAACGCTCGAAAGTGAAACTGTACCAGAAACAAGTTATTCCACTGACTCCAACGGTATTTTGTCGGATATTTTTTGTTTGTTTTTGTTTTTTGCTTTCGGTTTTCTCTAAAATTACTTCCTGCGTGACTTCTTAGACACCCGGCATTTCAATTTATTTTCAGAGAAGGATAATAACTGTCTCATCAACGGTAAATGGATACCATACTGTCCAATCAACGATGAAATCGGTTTGTGCTTGATGCTCAACATAACAGGGGCTAAAGACATATGTGAATCCGCTGGTTTGGAATTCTACAAACCTTTGTCAGTGGAACAATTCAAAATAGATTTGAGAGGAATTGAAGAGTGTTTTCTTTTCAAAAGTAAGCAACTTTAATAAAAAACTTTCGCTACCAGTTTTTCTTCCATTTGAAACAAAAATAAATTAATTCATCATAAATTATATTTTTTTCGGTCCAAAATAATATATAAATTTCCTATATACTTTGCATTATTTATTTATTTTGATTCATTTATTGTACTTGTTTATTATTACAGATTTTTGTCACTTATAACTTTTTATACTCCCTTCAACTATTTCTCCATTTCACTGACAATTTTTTTGTGTGCAATTTTTAAGTATTTGATTGTTTGTGAGACATTTTTTTAAAAAAAATTTATATTTTAATTAGTCAGATTAATCTTAATATCTAAATTAATTAAATTATTTTTAAAAGGTTAACTTTAATTAATTTAATTATTTAAATTATTATTACAATTCTAATTTTAATTAATTAATTAAAAACTAAAACGTAGTTGATTTTAATTAGTTGTTTATATATTTTAATTGGAATAATTTAAATTTTTAGTTTTAAGTCTGGGGTCTTCAAATTTAAAATTTAAAATAATGTTTAAAAATTAAGAAAACATTTCTCAAAATAAGGGCATTTCTATCCAATTTTCTATCCTTTGCCAATACTGTTAGTTTTGATTTGAGTTCTATCCTATGTAAAACCTGTTTTTCTCATATATTTATTTACTCTTGCTCTTTTTTATTCTGTAATATGATAAATTCTTTTATGAACAGAGAAAATTAAAAAAAAATAACATTAATAACGATTTTGGAATTTATTCTTTGGTTTAAAAGGGGTAATGGTATGTGTCATTCATATGAATACGTATTTTGTTAAATATAAAAACAAATCTATTTAAAGGGAAAATGTTGAGAAATCAAAATATTTAAAATGAAATCGTAACTTGCTCTGCAAAGTGTGATTTTGTCTTTATTAACAAACAACATCCTTAAAGAATTAAGCCTTAAGCATTTCATTGGACTAAAATAAAACAAACAACTGTCAATTGCTATGAACTTTATATTAAGTCAATTAAAAATCATGAAAGGAAACGATAAACTCGTCAGTCAAACTAGTAGTTAACCTTTTTGCTGTAGCATTAAGCTAAGAAAGTTATGGCTAGAGTGCTGCCATTTTATTGAGCTTTTATAAAAAATAAAAATAAAAACATATCGTCTTATAAAAATACTTTTTTTTTATCTTTTGATTAGATTTTTTATCTTTCGATTTTTTTTCTATCGATAAACGCCGAAACTGTAAGTCTAGCGCAAACGATTTTATTGCCACTCCACAGCAAAAAACTCAACTAACAGTTAGATTGATGAAATGATTAATTTTTCGTTTTCTTTTATTTTAAATAATAAATGAATTTATAAAAATCTTTATGATCGTTTGGTCATTTGTTTTATTTTAGTTCCATGAAATGCTTAGATGTTAAATATTTAAGAATATGCCGTTTGTTAATGAAGACCATTCATTTTTCAAAGTTAAGAAAATTTTACTTTGCATATTTCAATTTTTCATCATTGTGGTTGATTCTGGAGGAATACCTGCGCAGCTTCTTCCATTTTGTCGTTTGAATAGAAGCGTGTTACGCTTACCTAAGAAACCCAAAGATGCTGAAGTTAGAGGGTGACAAATTTGGACTGTATGGTGAGTGCTCCAGTACATCCCAATGGAAATTTTGTAAGGTCGTCTTGTTATCACGAATGGGCAGGCATCGTCATATAGAAGGATAATTTCTTATGAGAAAAAGCTTTAGATTTCTTTTCGTAGTTTCATCAGTGTACTACAGTATTGTGTTGGATTGATAGTGCCCCTTGGGACAGTAAATTAATCGTTGTTTTGATTTGGACGCAACCATGCATACCACGGCTTTATTTCAATCAAATTTCTCAACCACTAAAAAATTCAATGTTTTACGCTGTATGAAGACCACCTTCTGCCCTTTATATCCCTGTTCGGTGTTACAGCTATCGCTGCAGTCATTCTGACACAATCGCTCGTCTCCACTTTTTATTTGGACCATCTTTAAATCATTTATCCAATAAAATCACTGCATTTTAATTTTTATATTATTTAGAAGAAATCAAACACGAAATCGTTCCAACAAAGTATGGACTTTTTTTCTTTTTGAAGTTTTAATCCCAATGAATAAAACAAGTTCTGAAAACTTTCAGCCTTTCAGCTTTCAGCCAAACATTCTAAACAATTTTGAAATCTAAAATTTTATAGCGGAACTCTAAGAAATAAAAATGATTATTTCATGAGAATACAATGCAAGAGTATAATAACTTCAGTGACTTATTGGTATTGATTATTAATGTTCTAAAATTTTTACTAATTGATTATTTTTAAAGTTTATTTTCATAATTATTTTATGATTAATTTCTGATGAAAGTTAAAAACTATTTATGTACTCTAAATAAAATCATTTAGATAATATTTATATTTCCTTTTATTTTCAGATGAAATTACCGACCTTCGCTTTTGGACAGGAATGGAATGGCCCAGTAAAGAACTATCAAAAACATCATCGTCTGATAATTATGAATGGTTAAAAGAGGAGATTAAAAAATACTTCGTAAAAAATATTGACCGATTACCATTCCTGTATGAAGGTTTCATTACAGTCCTATACGAGGAATCTAAGTTCGTGTTTCCAGTTTTAAATGGAACGATACGTAGAGTGCCATTTTTCTGTAAGAAATACGTAAAATCAAATTTCACGACGTCGATATCAGATCTTTCTACCTTAACTACAATAAGGTAAGTGGTAAAAAGTTATGATCGATCTTTTATTGATATGATACCAAAACTATATCGATATTAATTTATCGATGACATTGATACGATCGCAATCGTTTCTTGTAAGAAATAATCTGGAGTGCATTTTGCGATGTCGTTGTTGTTGTTGTAGTTCATTTACGTCGCACTAAAGCTGCACAATGGGCTATTGGCGACGGTCTTGGAAACATTCCTGTGGATGATCCGAAGACATGCCATCACAATTTTGATTATCTGCAGAAGGGATGGCACCCCAGCGTCGGTAGCCGGACGACCTGCACGCGAAGTCGAGCACTTTACGGTAGAACAGTTTAACGAGGACCAATACCGCACACGCTCGGTCCCTACGCAGACTGATCCAAGTGGTCACCCATCCGCACACTGACCGCAGCCAGTGATGCTTGACTTCGGTGATCTACTGGGAACCGTGTCTTAACGATCAGTCCACTGCGGGACATTTTGCGATGTCAATTTCCGTTTGAGTACTGAAACCAGTGATATAAAATTACATTTTATAATTATCAGTAAAATGATACCAATGCAAAATTAGTGGGGTCAGGCGGGGGAAAGTGGGCATGTGTTGACAAGCATCTATTTTCTCCTCTTAAATTGAGAGAGTTTGTTTATTATTTTCAGAGACATTTACTGGGGTTACGCCAAGCATTTCTCTATCTGTTTATGATCAAACTATCTATATATGATCAACTAATGCAGTATGTTAGTTTAAGCTGTTGAAGAACTTTCATCTTATATCACTAAAATCTATAAAAAAAAAGTTTTAATTTTAGTTCAAACTGGTAGAAGGGTATCTAACGCACAGATTTACATAGAAATTTATGAATAAGTTTTAAAATTCTATATATTATGAATTGTTTTCAGAGATAGTTAAAGTGGTCATATGATTTGGCTTTGCTAAGTGTAGTAAGATAGGGATATTTGTTTATGTTTGTGTTAGCTTGAGAAAGTATCTAATGCTCTATGTCTTATAAGGAAAAAATTAAAAAATAATTTACTTGTTTGATTACAGCACTACATGATAATTTTAACACTGAAAACAAAAAAAAATTTAAATTTTATTTTTCAAAGAAAAGATTTATGGGAAGGGATAACAACATTATATTATGCAATTAAAATTACTGAGATAGTATAATGGTCCAAACTAGTGAGCACATTTGAAGACATAGTTAAATTTACACGAAAATTTTTGCATTCATATGGCAGTTTTTTCATGGAAAAGAAAGCAATTTCTTTAAAATAACTAAATTGAATAAGAATAATTTGCTGTAAATAATAAAAGAACTTTAAATTTTTCACTATGGATATTAATTTTTGCACTCGAATTTATATTTTAATTTATCTAATAACAAATCTATTACTACATCTGATTTATATTACCAAAAACTATTACAGTTTTTTTGGCATTTTTTGAAGAAATTTTGAAGAGTTAAGCAAAATATACTGCATCCGAAGTGAAACCTAATTTTGATAGGTATGGGACATTAACTCTTTAATTTAATAATACAAAAAATTAGTATTCATTTTTTTAAACACAATAATGATTGATAAATTCAAGAGTATTTGTTACTTCTAAAACAATGCCTACTTTGAGTTTTTAGTGTAATTTATGCTAAATTTAGAACTTTACCCACTTTACCCCACTCTGGGGTATTATAACATGGTCTTATGAATACATTACTGTAAGAACAATAAAAAATAGATAAATTATGCTTTATATTTAATATATATGAATGTAATGTATATAAAATGCATCAAAATTTCAGTAGAATTAAGTTAATGGTTCGGTTTCAGAGCCTTCTTGAAAAAAATCTTGATTCTTTACCCAATTTATCTCACCTGACCCCATTGATTAAAGCAATATTTATCCCCTTGGGTAAGATGGGACACCGGGATCTCTTCTATACATATTTTTCTGACACTCTAATTACAAGAAAAATATATTTTGGTATTTTTTAATTTGAAAAAACGGAGTTGATCACTTTACTTTAGAACAGTTTAACGAGGACCTATACCTCGCCCCCTCGGTCGGTCCCCCTTTGATCGCCAGGCTGATCAAAGTGGTCACCCACCGGTTTACTGACCGCAGCCAATGATGCTTGACTTCGGAGTTCTACTGGGAACCATGTCTTTATGATTAGTCCACTGCAGGACCAAAATATTGAGAGTTGCCATTTCATCACTGGTACAAAATATTTTGTAAATGAATAAGTTGGCCCTTGACTTATTAAGATTGAAAATGTGAAAATCAGATCATTAGATCAAAATTTATCAAGGTGTTCATTCCTCTTTTGTTGTTGCGTAACAAAAATTGAATTTGTGTGGTTGATCGATCGATACTAGAACAAAGAAACGTTTAAAATGCATTCTTTGTATTTGTTCTCAGTCCATTTCTATTCTACGTAATTTCAGGAATGATGATGAAACTGTTGAAGAATCAACGCTCGAAAATGAAACTGTACCAGAAACAAGTTACTCCACTGACTCCAACGGTATTTTGTCGGATTTTTTTTTTTCCTTGCGGTTTTTTCTAAAATTACTTTCTGCTTTACTTCTTAGACACCCTGTATTTTATTTCATTTTCAGAGAGGAATAATAACTGTCTCATCAACGGTAACTGGAAACCATACTGCCCCATCAACGATGAAGTCGGTTTGTGCTTGATGCTCAACTTAAGAGCTGCTAAACACGTTTGTCAGTCTGCTGGAATGGAATTCTACAAACCTTTCTCAGTGGAACAATTCAGAAAGGATTTGAACGAAATTGAAGAGTGTCTTCTGGAGAAAAGTAAACCATATTCATTAACCCTTTCACTACTAGCTTTTCAATCCACAATTTTCCACTTTCTTTCTATAAAAATCAATTTATTCACCCTAAATTGCAGTTTTCTTTTCTTTCTTTTTTTCTTTTGAACAAAAATATTTTTTTTTATTTGATTTGCTTACTTATTTTGATTCATTGTTGTTTATTTATTCATTGGAATTTATTTACTTTTGTTTGGTATTCTTTGGCTACCTCATTTATTCTTCCAAACCTATTTTGTCATTAATTTGCAAATCTAATGTGTAATTTAATTTATTACACCTAAATTACCGCTTTTTGTTTAAAAAAATATTTTTTATATATTAAATTGCTTACTTCTTTATTTATTGTAATTTATTTATTTATTGCTAGTTATTTTTTGGTATTATAATTTATTCTTCCAAATTATAGCCTGTTTTTTCGTTCCACTCGCCTCTCCATCGCGTAATTCTATTTAATCCTCCAAAATTACCATTTGTTAGGTCAGATATATTCAAATATATATTTTAAAAAAAGCATTTGAATCATTTATTTATTTTGATTTATTGCTACTTATTTGTTTATTCATTTATTGTAATTTATTTATTTATTGTAATTTATTTATTTATTGCAATTTGTTTATTGATTATAATTTATTTATTTATTGCAATTTATTTATTTGTGTTCGTTATTTTTTGGTTACATTATTTATTTTTCCAAGCCTATTTTTTCATTTAACTTGTAATTCTAGTGAATACTTCAATTTATTTCACCTAACTTACCATTTTTGCGTACAAGAAAAAAAAAATTTGCATTTTGAATGCATTTTTATTTTATTTATTGCTATGTAATTTTTGGTTTAGTTTCCGTCAAGACGCATGGCTGACAACAATGTTTGGTAACAATGTAGAAAAATTATTTTCGAATTGCTCTTCCATACAAAAATTAAAATTGTTTGGACAAATATTTTCATGCGAGTTTTTCAAAAACGGGGCTTATAAATTCATATGTTTTAATTAATATTAAATTAAAACATGCTCGGGTATGTAGATTAGCATGCGCAGCAGGACGTGTATATATTTAGGGATTTTTCAAGCCTTGTTTTTACATAATCATAAAACACTTGGTCTATTTATGGATCTCTAGTGGTCGGTCCGTCCAACTGATTAATATGAGATTTCAGATATAGCTATTTAGAGGCATGAGCTTGAGCTTCTGAGATCAACAGCAAAATGACGCCCACAGTTACGGTTATTTCTACAGGCACTAAATTTTTTTGAATATCACAATCTCTTTTTTCCCGTCGCCAAATATTCAGAGCATGCAAAAACTCCGATAGAGCATTGGAACGATATGCGTATCACAACGGAAGCGCCATGCACGTCGTACAAAATACAATACTACGCACCGCCAAAAAATACACAATCGTGGCATATGGAAAATATTTGGAGTCAAGACAAAAGTCAGAGAAAGACGTTTGCCAGATATTTAACATAGAAAATCTGTAATTAGCAGAGTGAAGATATTGATTTTTCAATCGGGAGCACGCATATGCCGACACCATGACTCAGCCAAAGCTAGTTCGTGGAGAATTATAATAACTCCTTCATTAAAATGAGATAACTGCTACGAAAAAAATTCCATATCTACAGCCAAAACTATCGCTAAAAACATGGCTCATGTTCCCGGAAAAATTGCATGATTTCATAAATAAATTCGAAGCAACTGGGTGAACCTTTGATAGACAGCTATCTTTACACTGTACTGCTGAGGACGTTGTTCACGTCGTTGAGTGTGACGTAAATAAAGTACATACGATGTTCAGACAATATGGGAATGCTCAACAATCTTGTAGTTTACCGGTCGATTTTCAGCATTGCGTACAATTGTACGCTATTTGAAATTAACTTCATTGTCTATATTTACAGATGAGTTCTTCAATGGCGTGTTTTGGACTGAGATTGAGTGGCCCGATTATTCCTTGGAGAATACATCATCAGCCGATAATTACAAGTGGTTGAGCTTAGAGATAGAAAAATATTGGCAGAAACAGCAGGATAGTGCTCCAGAAACTTACAGTGGCTTCATTGCAGTACTCTTGCACAAAAGCAACCAGTTGGAATTGGCTGTTGAGAAGGAAGACAGCGGCTTGACTTTTTTTTGTATGAAGTATATAAAAAACGATACTTGGATGTCAACAACGGATCTTCTCACTATATCTACAGACAGGTGAGTATACAATACAACAGCGGTTTCCAATCCATGGGCAGGCGAACTGTAAGTTGGCCAGGATAGCACTAAGCCTTGGACGGTGGTTTAGAGTTCAAACCAAGATAATACTTTGAGACTAATACCAGTTTTTTGGGTGAATAATTCAGTTTTGCCCTAGTAAAAGATGGAGGCTTTGGTTCATAGCAATAGATATTAATTAATAGATCATAGCAATATTTAGCATTATATGTAACAGTGGCTCTCAGAGTTCTATTTCGACAAAATTGGCTGCCCGGACAACTAAAAAGATAAGCACCACTGCAATAAAACGATTTCTTTAAGGAAACGAAGTTAAGAATCGATTTTACAGTAAAATGTGCTGTTTTCTTTTGATAAGTAATGAGTGAGATGTATAAGTCATACTATTAAATAAAATTTTTTTAAAAATTATATAAATACGATATTTAAAAATAAGGTAAGAATAAATGTTTATTAACTCTTCACCCATTTTTGACGTAATATTAAGCGATACGGCATTTTATACATCCTACTTTAGACGTAGTATTCCGTTCCGGTTTAGTCCTTCGATTTCCTCTTGTTTTTGGATCATCACTTTGTTTTCTACACTTTTCCAGCATGCTAGCAAAAAGCAAAGAATATCTGCCTGTTAACAAAGTGAGATGAAAAAGCAAACAGTATTAAAACATGTAACGAGTTAAATCTTTGTTGTGTCAGTGATGATGAAAACTTGCAATTGAATTTCACTACCTTACTAACTAATTAGAGTTTTTAAATTTCCACTGCAGCCAAGTGTTTGATAAAAAATACAAAGTACAATCGCTTTTCAAATCCTATCAACACATTTTATCGCCAATGGGTTGTATTTTTTTGAAATTTTGTAATTGTTGTTGAACAGCCGAACCAATTCTGAGTTTTCGACTATCAATTCTCCACTCTGTAGCTTTGTAATTCAGAAGACATGGCAATTTCAGATCAAGCAGTGAGACAAACTAACCTTCGTTGTGTACTTTTTCATGGAACTAAACCTCGTTTGCGCTACTTGGAGAGGGAAACCACAAAAACCTCCCATGGTTAGCCCGCCAGCAAGGAGATTCTTACCCATGATCAGTCTAAAACTGAAGATATTTTGCATCAGCACTGTTGGTCGGTGATAGCCGTAAGCAGAATTTGTATAAACCAGCAGCCACTGGGATTTGCACCTGGGTAACCTCATTGGTGGGGAATGCTCCTTCACCTGAGCCACCAGGATTTATCCAAAGATTATTATATTTTACAACCATCATTGAACAGTTAACCAAATTTTGAGTTTAAGAAGACCAATATTTAACTCTGCAGCCTTGTACTTTTAATCCCGATCCAGAAGACAAGAGAACTCTTGGATCAAATATTGGGTGAAATTTTGAGGATTTGGGAGGATTTTTTTGATGGAACTAACCTGCATACGCGGTACATGGAGAACCATGAAATTTTCGTGGTTTTCTTCTTTTTCGTGACGAAAACATCCTACGATTTGTCTCACGACAAAGGGACCCTATTCATGATTCGTCTAACACTGAGGATATTTCAAATAAGCACTATGGTTCGTGCGCGCCGGATGCGGAATTCGTATCAGCTAGCTATCTCTGGGATTCAAACCCGGTACACCTCATTAGGTCCATCCCTGAGCCCCACGGTTCCACCCATGGATTACTATCCATATTTTGACCACTTGCCAATTAGCTACAAATAATAATAGTTTTCGATATGGCAAAAGCAAAATTCGCCCACCTTTTCTTGCTAATCGAAAGCTTCTCGAATTTTTGATCTAAAGAAACAAACATAAAACCGAAACAAAGAAAATAATAATAATATTTTTAAAAATATTTTTAGGTATATTCAAAAAAATAATTTTTTTTATCAAATTTAAAACGATAAACGTTAGAAGCTGTAACACAATGCAACCAGATATGATGCATGATTACAAAACAGAAAAAGTTCTACACCAGTCCTTCAATTCCTCTCAAAGGGAGTGGACTGTTCCATATCCTTTGAGAGTTGAAAAAGGGAAAATTATACAAGCCAAAATTTTCTCAAAACATATACAGTAGACAGAATTTATTTTCGATTTCAGAATTTGGAAGTCGAAAATGAAAAAATACATTAACGCTTCAAGTTTTCCCATAGTTTGTATCGATTTTTATTTTATATGATTACAGTTATTCATTTTTCTTCAACAGTAGGGATAGTTTTTGTTTCGGAGGTGGTTGCGAATTTCTCACGGTTTAGTGCACCTAATATTAGGAATCGCAAATACTGGGCAATGATCCTTGCACATAAAAGCAACCCGTATAGTAAGTGCCGGGAAAGTGTGTGCTGCGCTACGGCACTTTACAATAAAAAAATATCAGTGTTAAAAATGCGATGCATTTCCTATATTTCTAAACTTGCAAGCAAATGGCAGCAATCTACTCGTGTAATTAAAGGGCTAGCGCTGCACGATATTGGTTTTATAATATTTTCAGATGACAATAATATACATCGAAAGAGAAACTTTAAAATCACTTTTATAAAATATACAATTGCAGTTAGGAAAAATATGACACATATCATCATCAACGTTTTTTTATGCGGCGTCGTTAAATTGCTCTTTTTTGTAGAGTTGTTGTTGTTGTTAATTTACGTCGCACTAGAGCTGCACAATGGGCTATTGGCGACGGTCTCGGAGGCATCCCGGAGGATGATCTGAAGACATGCCATTACAATTTTGATCATCTGCGGAGGGGATGGCACCCCCGCTTCGGTAGCCCAACGACCTGCGCGCGAAGTCGAGCACTTTATCTTTTTCGTAGAGAACACTCTAACTATTTACTTTCGAACAAAATTAAATCATTCTGTATAACGGACTTCAATAACACTTAACTGTTTGTTTCAGATTCAAGGACAGTACTCTAACTGATACAACTGTTACTGACTTCACTGGAACTTTATCTAATACTACTCCAGTCACACTCACGAGTGAAATTTCATCTGATACAACTACTGCAAAGGACATTAATGGTAATTTAGTAAACGCTACATTTACCATCGACTTCATTTATTGTTATTTTAAATTTTAAAATAACTCTATTTTAATTTTATAAAACTCAGATATAAGATTAATAGTGACCGACCTATCCCCGGGGGAGTTCTCGATAAGGGTTCGACCCGCTGCCACGTGCGAACCAAACACTACAAAATTATAGTAAAATTGAAACTAATAAAGATTGATACACATTCGAGAATATCACAATATCGATGACGCGTAAATTTAAAACCATAAATCTAGTATTTTAAACCATGATGTAAAGTAAAAAACACGAAGGGGATAAATGAACGCAAAATGTGCCCGTTCAAGAAGAGATAGTTCACCATCACCAGTGAGATTTATAAAATTTAAAATCAATCATAATAATTCCAAAAGGGGATTTATAGTTAAAGCCAATACATGGAGTACGACGTCAAAGTGTATGGGTATCACAAAAGAGGTCACCAATGACCAAAAGTTCTCCATTGAGGAGAAAGGCCCCGGAACAGCAACCAGTCCGAGTGTCCGATTTAAAATAAAAGATTAAAGGGATCTTGAAGAGAACCAGAATTCTTAAAAACAAATAAAAAGCGCCTAGAACATCTAAAAAAGTGAATTTAATCAAAAATACAGTTAAAAAACGTATAAAGTGTAAAATCAGGTAACATCAAATGGTAATGATAAGAAAAATCACATTAAAAACATATAAGATCTAAAATAAGATTAATAAAATAATTAAAATAGTCGATTAAAAATTCAAGTGTCCCCTTTTCAAGACAAAGTGTCAATAGGATTAAAAATGCTCTTAGGTATACCAAGTTTCTCTTAAGAAGATTAAATGTCACCAGGTAAGACTGGAGGTGCTGAAGATTCAAAAATTCAGTTTGAATCGTCCAATGTATGATGAGGATTTTAGTCAAAAAGGAGGACGACAAAGTCACCAGAGCACGGTAAAAACCAAGGTAAAATACTAAAAGGTAAATATTAAAACCAGGAAATCTAAAAGCCAAAAATTTAAAACAAGATAAAATTACTCAGGTGTGTTCTCCAGGTGTACCAAGACGATAGACGATGTCTCAAATATAAAAGTAATCTGTTATTTTTTATTTAGATATTAAAGCTTGCAGTATTGTGTTATTCTCTAACTCTAAGCATGTTTATTTTTACGTATAGTAAAAGAAGTGTTTAAATTTGAAAAATAAATAACATCCTGCTACAAACTGTTAAGTGCCCTTCACATAACAAGTAGTAAAAAACGCTATTAAATTGTAAATGATGGGATAAATTTACACTTTGCTGTTTAGACGTATGAGGTCTTGTTTCTGATATCTTATGCTGTTTCAAGGTTACGACTTATCAATTCCTAGACGATAGACAGTTAAAAGGATTTTCTATGTAAAATGTACAATTTTGTACCAGCACCTATTTCCGAATAGGATATTGCTATCTGAACGTTGAATAATATATGAAGATGCATGAAGCGTTGTTTTTTCGTATTAAGTCTTATGTATTAACTAATCATTAGTATTATTATTTCAAATAAAAATAGAGCTTTTATGAAGAAAGAAATTAGTATTAACATACCTGATATCATATATTACTTATATTTATGTATATTTAAATATATTTTACGCTGATTCAAATGAAACCAAAAACATGCTGATGGATAAAAACGTATAGCAGTCATTTTAGAAGTTGTAAAGGTTTAACATAAAGAAAGTACAATTTTCTTTTTACTTTACAAGTTTTCAAGTCATAAATTGCTATTTAGACAAATGAGGTACTTTTTCCCAATGCATTTTTATTGTACTTGAGTCAACAGACTAAATTGTTCCGAAGCCATAAGGATTGGATACATAGATTTGTCTCAGTCAAAAACAATGTTCTTCATGTGTAAAATTCTCAAAACTTCTTAACTATTAGTCCTATCACCTTGGTTTTGGTTTCATTCAATTCATCGTAAGCAAATACTTTGGAAATAATATAACACATATCTTCATAAAAATGTCTTCACTTTTTCACCCCCTCCACCTCAATAGCAGTTTTCCTTCAGTTAATGTAGCTGGTTTAATCTTCATATCACTAGGAAATGAGTCGGTCTTGGATTCTTTATGCCAATAGCTGGAATCTAATCGAATCAAATCTTCACCAATCGAGTCTTAGTGATTCAAAATCCACCTTGATACAATGTTCCCAGCATTTACAAATACTGAAAAAGGTCACGCATGATGGGATAGGGAAAAAACGTGGATTCACATCATAAGTGGCGCGGAGATCATATGATTACTACCATTCCATATCCTTTTACTTTATTTTATTTTATTTTATTTTATTTTATTTTATTTTATCTTTTATTTTATTTTATTTTATTTTATTTTATTTTATTTTATTTTATTTTATTTTATTTTATTTCATTTTATTTTTTATTTTATTTTTTATTTTATTCTATTTTATTATCGTCGCTAAGCAGTTTTTTGAACAATCGACCCAACTTTTGGGTTTACGACTACTAATGTTCAATTCCGTAGCCTTGTAATTTTGCACCCATCCAGAAAAAAGGGAACTCCTGGATCAAGTATTGGGAAAAATTTGATGACTTTTTGATGGAACTAACCCTCATTTGCATTACATGGAAAAGAAAACCACGAGAGCATCCCATGGTTAGTCTGACGGCACTCTAACACATGATCCATCTACCACTGAAGATATTTTACGTCAGTATTTTGGTCGGTGCAAGCCGGATACGGATTCGTATCGACCAGCCATCGCTGGAATTCGAACCCGGATCACCTCATTGGAAGGCGAATGCTCTATCCCCTGAGCCATCGCGGCTCCAGGTCCTTTGATTAAACTTTTAGGCTTGTAATGTGCACAAGCCTCGAATCATCGGTATGGTTGAGTCCCAGACAGTCGCGAAAATAGCCCATTATTATAGCTATAGAGCGATGTTGACAGCCAAAACCTTAACAACCTTCATTTTTTTCAGAGATAAATAACAAGTGCCTCATCGGGGGAAAATGGACTCCGTATTGCCCTGAGAACGATGATATCGGTTTATGCCCGGAACTCAATTATACTGCCGCTGTGAGCACCTGTGAGTCCATTGGAATGGAAATCTACTCACCTTACTTAATAGAAGAGTTCAGAATGGACTTGAAAGAACTTGAATCGTGTATTCTATCGAAAAGTAAGAGTTCTTTGAAGGTTGAATAGTTTTTCCTAGAAACTATTCGACCTATATTTTGTACAAATTTTGTATTTTGTATCATTAATTTGCATTCCTTAAAATGAGATTATAAAGATTTGTGTATCTTACAATTCAAAACTTTTGTTTGAATTTTATTAAATAAAATAATAAATAATTATTAAAAATAATTTTTGCACGGAGTTATTTTGGGAGAAACAAATTTTTTAATTCTGTTCAAGTATTTTTTATTCTGTTCATAAGTTTCTAGAAATGTTGCAAAATATTAAGGGAGGGATAATCGAGGGATCCAAAATTTTGATCACTCACCTAACCAAACTATAGGAGCTGCAATTCCCATATTGTGGCTACCCCAATATTTTGGGAGTCAGAAATCCGAATCTGTCCACTAAAAAAGGGTCTGAGTAAGTAGGTTTTTTTGTCTGGCATCGTAACACAGAATATTATCTGCACAAATCATTTATCATAATTGAGGTCACCCTCTCAATCTATTAAGGTTCTGTCGCAGTAAGTGAAAATCCAATCATTAGATCAGAAGTTATTCTGGGCGGTATTTTTTTAAGCTCACTATACATATAAAATATTACACCGTAAGCAGATATAACATTACTAGAGGGCCATGTGACAATTTAAAATCTCTTAACTCCGCAACTTCGAAAAGTTTGAGTTTTCTAAATTTAAACTATTGTAGATACAACTTCGAAAAATAAATATAATAATGCATTTGGTTTTTATTTTAAATCTAGTCAATCTGAAATAAAAATGCTTTTTGTACTTCGATTTTCGAAAATAAATGTTTAGAGCTGATATGTACAATGAGCCAAATAAATAAATGAATTAAAAAAACGGCTCACCCTGATTGACTTTTGATGTAATGATGGGATCTTCACGTTCTAGGTCTTAATCTTAATGGCTTAAATGGTCAACCTGAAATATGCTAATTAACAAAAGCAGACGATATTTTAAGTTACGAAATCATGCACAAAAATATATTTTCTATAAAATGAACATACCATTTTTCGATGCATTCGGATTTCTGACCTACAAAATATAGGGGGTAGCCAAAAATGCTAATATATGCGAAAAATATGCTAACTTATAAGTGAATTTTGAAAAAGTTGTATTTTTTTAATTCGATTTCTAAGGAACTATTCGACAAATTTCGCGCATTTTTTCTTACTTTGACGTTTAAAATTACATTCTTTAAAATGATATGCAAATATTTTATCCTTTACAATTCAAAAGTTTTTCGACTATCTTTTAATCAAATAATAAATATTTACTTAAAGTTATATTCTGCAGGGAAATATCTTTAGATAAGGGAATTTTATATATGTTCGCAAAATTTTTCGGCTTGCTTTAAAAGTTCTTGAGAGATGGCAAAATATGTGAAAATTAACATTAAGGACTTCGGACCGCTCTAATTACCAAAATATAGGAATCATATTTCCCCGATTGTGATTACCCTCTATATTTAGAGGGTAAAAAAATCTGAATCCGTTGTGAAAAAGATACGTTTATTTGACGTACGTTTGTTCTGTCTTGTGTCTGATTTCAGAACTTAAAATATCGTCTGCACTAATTAATTAGCATTTTTGATTTCACTCCTTCGAACCAATAAGAGTCCTAGAACGTGAAGGTTCGATTCTTAGATCGAAAGTTATTTGGGGTGTTCCGTTTATTTTATTACTTTTTTCCTTTACATACTGTACAATGAACCGAAACCAGAAATAAAAAAAATGGACCATTCTGAATAACTTATGATCTATTGATCGGATCTTCGGGTTCTAAAACTTTATTTTATCTATGGTTAGGTTGCAAAATCAGACTGAAAAACATGCTTTCTCTGAATAAACATACCCTTTTTTCAACGACCTTCGTGTATTATGATCTGATTCACAAAATATCAGGAGTAGCTGCAACCTGGGATGTATGGTCCAATAGTTCGGTCAAGAGGGGGATCGAAAGTTTGGACACTTTAATGTTGAATTCCTTTGGAACTGTTCAACTTTTTGAACTCAAATTTTTATATTTTGTTATGTAAAATTACATTTTACAAATTATCTAAAAAATTTATACCTAATGAACCTTAATATTTTTAAACATTAATAAGTAAAATAATAAAAAAATATTAAATATTTACTAAAAATCATTTTATGCATTGAATTACATTTGAATAAACATATTTTATAATTGTGCACTAAAATTTTTCAATTAGCTTAAAGAGTTCTCGAGATGTATTGAGATAGCAAAAAATAAAATTATCACTCTTGTCACCAAAGTCTGATTTCGTAACTTTAAATATCGTCTGCATTTATCAATTATTACCATTAAGATCGAGTCTTAAAATGTTAAGATACGGACATTAGATCAAAAGTTATTCTGGGTGGTCAATTTTAAAAATAATTTTTAAGGGTGTAACTTTAGATTAGACTATAAATTTACGACTGATTGCTGATTGACAGATTATTGAAGTAAATGTTCTTGAAGCCTTGAGTTAAAAGTTAATAATGGCTCAATCTGGAGGGATTCTTCGAAGGAAGAATAGTTTTAAGGAAGGAAAAAAAACATTCAAACTTTATTGAATTCCCAATATAATTTTTGAGGCCGGGATAGCCTGGTTGGCAGAGTACTGGACTCACATTCGTGAGAGTGAATGGTGGTGTACGTTAAATCTGTGAGATCACAAAGTCCTCAATGTTCCCATTACAAATTAATACCTCTGAGGGTACTGGATAGGATATTGATCGTTCTCTGGTTCTGGTCAAAATGGATGTTGGTCAAAATGGATGTTTTGTGGATGAATGAATGACTGTACGAATGGGTCCGCCCTATAAACGGGTGTGTCTCATGGGTGGGGCAGAAGTCGAATTCTTGGCCACAGATGGCGCCACTAGAAAATCAGGACAACCGCAATCTTTGTTTAATGGCCTACGGCAACAATAACAACAGAATTCCTAATACCTAATTCTGAGTATCAAGAAGTTAATCATTAAATTTACTACTTTAACCCTCGTGCGAAAAAAAAGTTATTGATATTTTCGGAAATTGTGTTATGATTTAGAAGATAATTCGAAAAACTGATTATCAAGTTTTAACTACCTACAACTATCTAGTCTTAACTATCTATATTTACAGAGAAATATTCTTATAATGGTTTCTGGACTGGAATGGCGTGGCCTGCAATTTGGTCAGAGATTGCATCATCTAAAAATACTTACGAATGGTTTAAGAAGGTTGCTGAAATAAACGATCACCCAGACTATTCTTCATTTATCATAGATGGCTATATCACAGTTTTGTTCGAAAAGGATAAGTTGGTGTTGAATGTTGGAGAAACATTTCGAAAATTGCCATTTTTCTGTAAGAAATTTGCTGCAAGTTCTACTTGGGTATCAAAATTAGATGTTACTACTAAAACTACAGAAGGGTAAGTAACAAAAATAAAAGCCTTTTTTTAAAAAAAAATTTAAAAACCTTGTATGATGCTCTAATTATATAGTTTAAAAATTTCGATTATATATGAAATTCAATAAAAGCATCAAAGTAACGTTATAAAAAAACTAAGTGAAAATTGCAAAAAATCTGATAAGCTCCAAATAATATTTAGTATTAAGACTCGAAAAGTAAAAATACAGATTCCTTTTTGAAGAAAAGATTCCTTTTTGAAGAAATGTTATGTATATTTTTGTTTGGGAGAATTTTCGTTAAATTTATATCAATACTTGCCAGTATTGAAATTAATATATACTGGTTTTAATTTCTTTTGGCAGTTGAGACATTTTATAAAGACGGCATGAACTACATCGAACATTTTTTGGATCCAACTCCCCTGAAATAAATGTTTTCCATGATACACGTAAAGGAAATTAATACAGCCTAATTTCCTTAAGATTAAAGGCAGAGAGAACATCAAAACGAATTTGTTTACCGGATGAAACTTGAAGTTGTATCTAGAAATTGCCTTTCAATGCTTCTCTGTTTCCCCCGTCAATTTAATAAGATTTGAAGTTTTCAATCCGATCTCTCTCAGTGGTGGTTTTGCTATATCTCAAGAAGACTTAATCTTCTTTCATTTAAATATCAATTCACAGCCACTCGCATGTCGTTTTTTTTTTGTATATTAAGTAAAGGAATCGGAAATTAGATAATAATTCCAAATTCATTCCTCCATCTAAAATGGATAGTACTCAGAATAGATTTTCAAATAATATATTCCGAATCCTTCGACAAAACTTCTCGAAGTGTACATTCCGAATACTTCGACATGGATGTTAAAATAATATATTCCGTCTCCTTCGACAAGGTGTCAGAAGTAATACATTCCGAATCCTTTGACAAGGCTCCTAGAAATATATATAATCCGAATACTTCGACATGGGTCTTAAAATAATATATTTCGAATCCTTCGACAAGGTTTCATAAATAATATATTCCGAATCCTTCGACAAGATTTCTGTAAATTTATATTCCAAATATTTCGACATTGGTCTTAAAATAATATATTTCGAATCCAACAAGATTTCTGTAAATATATATTTCAAATACTTCGTCATGTGTCTTAAAATAATATATTCCAAATCCTTCGACAAGGTTTCAGAAATAATATATTCTGAACCCTTCTTCAAGATTTCTCGTAATATATATTTCAAATACTTTAACATGGTTCTTAAAATAATATATTCCGAATAATTCGACATTGTTTAAGAAAAAATATATTCAGAATCCTTCGACAAGGTTTCTGGAAATGTATATTCCGACATGGGTCTTAAAATAATATATTCCGACTTTTCCGAAGAGGTTTGAGAAATAATAAATTCCGAATCCTTCGACTAGGTTTCTGTAAGTATATAATTCGACATGGGTCTTAAAATAATATATTCTTACCCCTTCGTCAAGGTTTCAAAAAAATATATATTCCGAATCTTTCGACAAGGTTTCTGTGAATATATATTTCGAATACTTCGACAGGGATTTTAAAATATTATATTCAGATTCCCCTGACAAGGTTTCTGGAATCATTTATAACTAGTATTGATAACGGTGTAATAGTTCTTCTTGAATTCTGAATATTTAATGTACGTAATTTTTGGCCAATGAAGGGTCATCAAATTCACTAAACTAATAAATTTGCCTTCATAACGAAATAATCTCTTTATCGTGAATTTTTGATTATAATTGAATACAATAACAAATCACTTTTTTTTATTACTCCAGATACATGAAAAATACTCAACCAGATACTACTGCTGCCACAGACTCTAAAGAAACTTTACCGGATACTACTCCTGTCGACGACTTTAAAGGTAATGTACTGAATACTATATTCATCTTAGATTGAAATAAGTGGTACATTTGTTGAATATTTAAAAAATGCATAAAATTAAGAAACCTTTCTGATTGCGCTAACTAATCCCTGGAACAGCTTTCACAGTTCTTTTAAATTATCTCTGTATGAAATGTAATCCAGCTTTGTGCGAATATTAATGCCTTTTTAAAAATAAATTCGTACAAGCAATATTTTCATTTCGTCAGACCTCCACGGAGTAAATTACTATAGTATATTATATGGAGTAAACCTTCCAAAAAATTATCATACTTACATAGTAATGATATTTCTGCCGAAAAAAGTATAATTCTAGTAATAAAGTCAACATATACGGTATTGAAACCAATTATTCAGTAACTTTTCCGTTCATGTGGTGATTATTTTCTAGAAATTCAGATTTTAAAAATTATAGTTCATATTACCACACATCTAGTAAAAATACAAAGCTGTAACTGTTTGGTCTAAAAATTAAGATTCTGACTAGCTCTTAATTTAATTTATTGAAATTTATGAAATCAAGTTCATATAAGAAAAAGAAATATGGAAGTACAAATATTAATTTTAAAATTTAATGTAACATTTACTATTCGTAAAGTGTCGCTGACTATAGTGTATTCTGACTCTAGTGTCGCTAGATAGCGCTTAGAAAATAATTTAGTGCAGAAGGGTTGCCATGACAACTTCAATTGTAAATAAATACGGCGTTATATACCCCTCTCTGACTTCATCGACTTCTTTGCAGGAAGTCAGAAATTGACACAATCTTGTGCTGGAAATGGAGAATGATATGATATGATAGGATAGGGCTCAATTTTTAAGATATGATATGGCTCTAATTTTAAAATGATATGATATGATAGGGCTCTATTTTTAAGAATAGTAACTGGAGGTTTAGTAGATACCGGTTTGCAGAGAACACATGAGTTGGAAATTTATTTCGCCCTTGATACGACATCAAGGCAGAAAATATGGTACTTCCCTTGAATTTTATCAGGTTCTTTTGGATCGGCAATATCAAAGATTGCAGAAGATCTCATAGTCACTTTCGCGTATGGAGACCGTTTCACTTTGGCACGAGCTTCTTGTTTTTGTTATTTATTGATTTGCTTACTGGATGCAACACTATGCATACGCTGTTTCCAGGTTTATAAAAAAAACTCGTCTACATTTCTAATCGAAGTATTCAGTTCTATGGTCTTATTTCAAATCAACACGCTCCAATATTTCAGGTGTCAAGCTAGCAAATTTTTTCAGATACAGTGTAATTTCAGGAACAAAGTTATTGTTATTAATAAGGGCTTTAAATAGTGATTGACGTCATCAATAGCTCGAAATTCTTTTCCAAAGTGAATCCGAGTAACCTGTTGTGTCATATCTTGATGTATTTATCTCAAACTGAATTATTGACAATTTTTCTTCCCAAGCACCTTCAGCTAGTATGTCTAGTCTGGATTATTAAGTCCCTATTCTTCCGTTTCGAAGCATTATTGTTGTTGTTGTTAATTTACGTCGCACTAGAGCTGCACAATGGGCTATTGGCGACAGTCTGGGAAACATCCCGGAGGATGATCCGAAGACATGCCATCACAATTTTGATCCTATGCGGAGGGGATGGCACCCCCGCTTCGGTAGCCCGACGACCTGCGCGTGAAGTCGAGCACTTTACGGTAGCACAGTTTAGCGAGGACCAATACCGCACACCCTCGGTCCCTACGCAGACTGATCCAAGTGGTCACCCACCCGCACACTGACCGTAGCCAGTGATGCTTGACTTCGGTGATCTGCTGGGAACCGTGTCTTAACGATCAGTCCACTGCGGGACTTCGAAGCATTAGATTGAGATTAATGAATAACTTGTTTAATACAGTAATGAGTATTTATTTAAAACAGCAAAGTACTTGTTTAACACCAAGGAAATAATGCGTCTGCTACTTTTCAGCACTGACAAACAGTTGTCCGTTAAAACTTAGCAGCCTTATCAGCGCAATCCATAACGCAAGAAAACTTCTTCAATGAAGATTTTCGCACATTTTTCCGTAGTGACATCAGCTTGGGCATAGCTTTCTACCCATTTTGTGCCAGCATTTTCAATAAGAAAAATCAATTTTCAGAAGAGGTTTCTGGGAATGGAGTGAAAAGATCTATCGCAATAGTCTCAAAACGTTGCTCACAGACAGGAGTGATCTTCATGGATTTTGATTTGAGGTTTAGTGCGACCACATTTAGGGCAGCTTTTGACATAATCCGAGATATTTTTTCTCATTCCAATCCAGTAGTTTGTTTTCTCTTTGCTATTCCATAAAATGTTCCGTCTGATCCACAGTGATCCGCCAAGGGTGAATTCTTTCAGGGTTTCTGCTTTTCTCTGTTAGAGTATAACTAATTGTGCTTCTATGAGATAAACCGGGTTCGAATCCCAGTGATGGCTGGCCGATATGAATTTCGCATTTGGCTTGCATCGACCACAGTCCTGACATGAAACATCCTCAGTGGTAGACGGATTATGGGTCAGAGTCCCCTTGCCGTCAGATTAACCAATGGGAGGTTTTAGTGGTTTTGCTCGCCATGTAACGAAAATGCTGGTTATTTCCTTCAATAAGTCCTCCATGAAAGCAAATTTCTAGTAATACTTGATCCCGAAGTTCCCTTGTCTTCTGCTTTGAGTTCAAAATTACAAGGTTGCGGAGCTGAACATAAGTAGCGGTAAACCCGAAATCGGGTCGGCTGTTCTACAGCGGTTAAAATATAAAAAATGAAATATCGATGTAACACTCTTCTGTTCATAATGCAACCTCTTCCAGTCTCTGTTCATAATGTAACCTTTTCTCAGTTAGCATTAAGTTTAAATAAATTAAGGCGTTTTAAAACCTGTTCCAAGGCAGAAAGGTGATTTCATGACACGATGACAATGCAAACACATTATTCAATCTGGAACGAAATTTATCTAACAGTCTGGAAGAGATGGCAGGAGCCTTCTTCAATCCGAAGGTCATTCATTTAAATTTAAAGATTACAAATGGGAAAATAAATGCAGTTTTATGTTCATCTTTCTTAGCAACTTTCACCAAATGGTGACCATATCTTAAGTCAGTGACTGTCATATAAGGAACCATGTAAGGAGCTATGCTTCATTCAATAAATCGTTCATGCGGGGCAAAAGGATGATGGTCTGTAACAGTCAGGGCATAAAAAGTTATGGAAGTCAATAGAGAACCACACAGGATGTTTCCTTTTTTATCCAGTAACCAATTAATATTCTTAAATAATTTTTATTTCATTTTATTCAGTGAAATGATTGAATTTTTTCTACTTAGTTTTAGATTATCAAGTAGCATCTGCAAAAGTGTTGAAAACACTTTGAAAAAGTTTTAAGAAACTTAAAAACCAGACAAAAATTTAAAATTCGGGAATCAGGTTCAACGACCCTATTAAAATTGAATAAAATGAAATAAAATTTATTCACAAATATAAATTAGTTATTGAATAGATAAAGAAATTTTGGACAACCGTTAATTCTCCTTAGATTAACGAAATGAAGTTAAATCCTTTTTTTTTTCAGAAGGGGAACCTTAGATAACTATGTAATTCACATAATATTTTCAAGCAATTGGATTAATAATATGATATTAATATCATACCTAGTATAATAATTGATATTATATTAATATTAATTAGATAAAAAATTTTAGTATTAGATCAGAGTTGGAAATTAATATCCTCACCTTGATTCCTCCTCCTTTTTCAGACAATGAGTGTCTCATCAACGGAAGATGGATTCCGTATTGTCCGGTGGGTAACTATAAAATTGATTTATGCCCCCGACTCAATTTTACTGATGCTGAAGAGATGTGTGTGTCACATGGCCTGCAGTTCTACAACCCTATTTCAGCGGAACAATTCAGAAGTGACTTAAAGGGAATTGAGGCGTGTTTCCTATCCAAAAGTAAGCAACACCGATCCACCTTTTTCATAAAAATCAACCGAGTTGGAAAGTTTTTAAAATACAAAGAATTGAGCAGTGGTGGTTTAGGGGATAGAGTGCGTTCGTCTTCCAATGAAATAATCCAAGTTCGAATCCCTGCGGTGGCTTGGTTGATACGCACCCGAACATTGCTAACGTATAATATTCTCAGTGGTAGACGGGTCATGTGCTAGAAGCCCCTTGCCGTCAGGATGACCATGAAAAGTTTTTGTGGTTTTCCTCTCCATATTGCGCAAATGCGAGTTAGTCATATCAAAAAGTCCTCATCGAAGGTAAATTGGTCCCAATCCAGGAGTTTCCTTATTTTCTGGGTTGGGTTCAAAATTACAAGGCTACACTCTAAAAACTGTACCTCTTAAATAAAAGGCACAAGCTAAATGTACCCTTTATTTTCTCGCGTTAGAGGCACATAACTAATGTGCCTTTAAAAATGAGAGGCACCACAAGAAATGAAAGGCACCAAAGCAAACGCGAGTCAATGCGCGGTACGAAAGGATTTTACCGGTTCCCTGTGCCTCTCAAATGGGCTTCTCTTTTTTTTCTTCGGTACGATGTAACGGAGAAGAAGCGCATGCGCACATCAATGAAATATTTTATGACGAAATACAAATAATAAAAGCAGACGATAAAATTAGAACACCAGAAAGTTGTTGATTTTTTAGAATTAGTTTTGTGTGGAATTTGAGTTTTCATATTACCCGTTACGGGTTTATCTAGTTTGTTTTATGATATTTTATCTATCCCGTTACGGGTGAGTTTTCATATATCCCGCTACGGGCACTTTTTCTAGTTTCCTTTATAAGATTTAACTATCCCGTTACGGGTACTTTGTATTTGTTGTGGTGTGAAATAAATGTTTTTATAAACAAACTGAACAGTTCTTTAATATAGCTTGATACGCTACAGCTATGTATTAATTGGTGGCAGCGGTGGGATCCGTTCCAGAAATGTTTTATTAAGTTTTTGAAAGAATTGGTGACAAATATTATTGTTATAAAGGATTTCCTACTTTAGAAAAAATTAGTGAATGAGATGTTTAAAATTGATGCCAAGAAGTGTGGAATTCGACGGTACTTCGATCTCTTTGAACAGAAAGCGAAGAGATTTAGTGTGAATTTCGATTTTTGGTTTTCGTGTGCTTTACAGCTTATTCCTGCTGAAAGGTCAGAAATTTATGATGATAATTATTATCACTTTAAAGAAAATCTCATTGCCAATTTTCAGTATGATCCACAAGCTATTCCGTGTAATAACGATCGCCAGAAAGAACATTTTAATGAGAAATGGAATTCGCCAAGTATGAAGAAGATCTGAACGTGAATGTTTCTATTGTGGTGAAATAGGACATTTTAGGAAATACTGTAGACATCGAAATTCGGATTATAGAAAAGAGAATTATATCCGATTGTTGTAATCAAGTTTAAGCACGAAAGTAATTTTTATTTTAATAATATTTATAAAACAAATGCATGTTTAATGATTGGGGCAAAAATGCAGAATTTCACGTTTTTTAAAATACAATAAAAAAAAATTCTGAAACAAGCTTTCCAAAAAAATTGCAGAAGGCTTTTCATATATTCTGAACTCAAATAAAATCATCGATTAAATAATATTAAGTACAGTTAGTTCTAAAAAAATTGAAAGCCTAACGGGTTAATATGTTTCGCCAAAATCTGGATTTTAAAAAAATTCATTTCAATAGAAAAAAATCTTTTATTTTACACTTGTTAAGTCATTTGTTTAAGCATATTTCATGTTATAAAATATCCAAGTTGTCAAAATCTACATCTATCATTTTAAAATATTCTATGTTTTTCCAAATTTGTGCAGCTGTATACATCATATTGCAACTGTTACTAAATTATGTAATATAGTTCTTTATGTGTGAAAATAAAAGATATTAGATTTCATGATATTTAGTGTTTAATTTTGATTCTTATAAAGCTATTTTATTAAATCTCTAAATATTTAAAAATATCTGAATTTATAAGAAATTTCCATTTTGAGGATACTTTTTGGAAAAAAAATCCATGAATTATATTGACTTGGAATAAACAGAAATAAATATTATTTTTTTATACCTATATCTGATTAGAAAAACATCATTGTAATTGTTGAAGTATCATTAAACGCTACATAATTAAAGAAATTGTGTAAATTTACATATTTTATAATTGCCTATGAGATCACCTCAAGTGGCCAATATTCAAAGAATTCAGAAATATTTTTCATTAAGAATTATTATAATTAATATCTTGGTAATAGTGTAAACCCCTTTTTATATGAAGTGCAAGCAAATTACAAATGGGTAAAAAAAAAAGTGTGTTCAAATCTGGTAAATAACAGGTTTTGGTACCACTAAATGCTTATTTCAATGAGTGGTTCATAAAAGCAAAATGTAAGGTACAATGTACCTTTCAAGCTAAGAGGTACATCTGATTTTGTGCCTTTCATTTTTAAAGGTACGTTGTGCCCTTAAAATTCAGAGGCACAAACTATCCAAATGTGCCTCTGAAATCAGAGGTACATTGTGCATTTCATTTTTAAAGGTACGTTGTGCCCTTAAAATTCAGAGGCACAAACGATCCAAATGTGCCTCTGAAATCAGCGGTACAGTTTTTAGAGTGTATGGAGTTGAGCATTAATACTCGTAAAACCAGAATTGAGTCGGCTGTTCTACGCCGGCTGTAAAATAAAATAAAATACAAAAATTATTATTTTTGAAGGGTTGAAGAACATGCGGGGTATGAAGGAAAATAAAAATTATTTTCTTTTTCTTAATTTTAATTCAAATGTTGTTCAATAACAATTGTTGCTCATGTGACTGTGTCCGTGAGCGAGGTAATATGTTTGCAAAGCGCAGTTTTAGATCAACACCATCTACACTCGATGACACATATGTTTTGCTCTGAGCATAAGCTTTCGATGACACATATATTTTGCTCTGAGTATCACAAGTGAAATATCTAACTTAAGATGTCACTTAGAGAACCATTGAGTAGTTTTTGTACCAACTGTTGCTCATGTGACTGCATTCGCGATCATGGTAATATGTCTGAAAAACGCAACCATCAACACCATCCACATCCAATAACATGGAGTTAGCGAATAAATTTTTTAAAAAAAATTTTTGATCAATACATTGGTTGGCGAGCGGTAGTGAGCAGGGGGCGGAGCCCTCTAGTATATATAATATATATAAGATTTGGTGACCACTCTTTCAGGAGCACAATATTAGGTGGGCCAACATTGTTCCCACATTAACAATAAATAGTACGGAGAATGAAGGAACATCCATGTCTTTCCCGGGATTCTATCCCCGGACCTTTCTGATGTGAGATCAACTTTCTGACCACTACTCAGCCCGGTCGGCTCTTTCGATATATCTTTTTTTCTATTCTTCTTTAACATAAAAATTATAGTCCAAATTAATGTAATAGAGAAGTATTTGATTAACCGCAACATCTTGCTAATACAACTTTCAGCCAACGAAAATATAAAACTTATTTACTTATTACTTTTTCAACTAAATTTAGAATTTAGTATAATTGGAAAGTATTGTAATGCGTCTTTTCAAAAACCTTCGTTTTCTCAAAAACGTTTTCTCTAAAACTAATATAAACTATATATTTAACTTACCTCTACTGCGTGGGTCCATACATATGTATGTCTGTCCTATCAAGACTTATGATCACAACTATAAAAGATGATATAACACGAGCCTGAAACAAACAACTTCCATTGCACAATGTGGTGTCTTAAAGCAGTAAACAATAAGCCATGAGGTGGCATCAGGGGGGGGATGGCTAAAATAGTTATTTTCCAAGTCCCTATGTGTTAGCTTTTTTTTATTTAATTGTCTCTTTTTTTAAAAATATTATAAATTAAAAGTGATCATTACGAAACATAGAGGTTAGTATAGATAGTACTACTTTTGTTTTAGTTTATTTAGGACTTTCAATATTTTTTATCTACAAAAGGACTAAGCCAAAAAATTGAGTTATAATATTATTTTTTTTTGTATTTTTTCCAAATTTTTTTATTTCAAAACCTTTGTTTCATTTTTTTTTAGGATTTTCAATATTTTTTACCAATGGACTAGGTCGAAAAATTGGTTCATAATATTTTTTTTTATATATCAAACCTTTTGTTTTAGATCTTTTAGTAATTTCAATATTTTTTCGTCTACAAATGAACCAACTCAAAAAATGGAATTTCAATATTTTTTGTTATTTCAAATTCTTTGTTTTTTATTTTTATAGGAATTTTGATTTTTTTTATTAGAAATAGACCACACCAGAAAATTGGGTTTACAATGCATTCTTCTTTTCAAACCTTTCATTTCAGATTTTTTAGAACTTTCAATATTTTCTTTTCTACAAATGGGCAATTTCAAAAAATTGGGATGCAATATTTTTTTTTATTTCAAATTTTTTATTTTCGTTTTTATAGGAATTTTAATATTTTCATATTACAAATCCATACTAGAATTCGGTTACAATATTTTTTCATTTCAAACCTTATGTTACAGATATTTTAGGACTTTCAATATTTTATTTTTCCACAAATAGACAAATCCAATAAATTGGGCTACAATAGATTTCTACTTACAACTGTAAGCCTCATGCTATACTTTGTGGTGCATGAGGAGTTTTAAGTCGTTTAAATAAAAAAATTTAAAAAAAATTAAAAAAATAGATTTTTTTATTTCAAGCAATTTATAGTAATTAAAATTAATCATAAAAGTTCAGTTTCATAATTTAAAGTTAAATTATTTGCATTGGTTGACCTTATGCAAAATATACAATAGATTTTTTTTATTTCGAGCAATTTATAGTAATTAAAATTAATCATAAAAGTTCAGTTTCATGATTTAAAGTTAGAATATTTGCATTGGTTGACCTTATGCAAAATACTTTCAACAATGACAAACATTTTTCAATCTGTCTTTCGCACAAGTCTCTTGAGGCACAACGTCCAATATATTGGGCAAACTTTTATGTAATTTTTTGATTCTTTCCTATTTGTGTGCTTTTTAAAAGCGTATGTCAAATTACAAACAAAATTTTTTTACCACGTTTAGTCCATATTTTCAAATACGATGGAAAATTGCAAAAAAAAAACAATAAATTTTATTTAAGTAGCATTTTGAAGAGTTTGATGGCATACAAATATGTTTTGAGTCTAAAGGATATTTCAATGACCAAATAGTGAAGAAAGTTTACAACAGTGCGCAAAGTTAACAAAAATTAAAGCTTTTCATTTTTCAATCTACATAGTTAAAAACAATTAATCAAACTTATAAAGTTTAATTAATCTAAATTAAAGAAAATATTTTACCACAAAGAGTTAACTTCATCCTAAGCTTTATTTTTTTTAATATAATATAGCGTAAATAATTTTTTTTATTACTTTTTATGAGATTTTTGTGCACTGTAAAAATGGATACTCGAAGTCCACGAGACATTCGTCGTTTTGACGAAACCGTTCCCTGGTATGTGTACCGAATAAAAATTTCGTCAAAAGGAAAAATAACCATTGCCACTTCTTTGAGTCAACAAATTTTATCAAAAAGAAAATTTTGTCATTCTATTTTATTTCTTTTCTTCCTAAAATGAAAATCTTATAGCGCTTAATGTATCAGATTTTTCTCATAAGCATTTACCGTTGGCATCGTATGGGGGGTGAATTGATCTCGCTTAAACAACACAAGAAGGACATATAAGACAAGGAGATAAATTACACCCATGTTCAAAGAGGAATCTGAACCCGTAATCTACTTGACCATTATACAGCCGGTCGGCTTGCACCGTCATTCTATTTTCGATCATCCGCTCTTCACTCTACTTAACAATCTCCTACAATGCACTTTGATGAAGTTTCGAGTTGAGGAAACATTTTCGTTATATACTTCAGAGTTTCGTCACAAAAAAACGTAATTTCGTGACGAAATGATTCTCAAAGTTAGCAAAATACATCTCATGGATTGCTGAATCGTCAAAGGTGCAAATTTTATTTCTGATATAGTGTTTACTTTCTTTTTAGATACATATTTACAAAAGCTTTATTTAGTACTCGGGACTCAGGCAATGCCTCCTGTAACTGAAAGCCACCTGTAACTGAAAGCCTCCTCATGGTTTTTTATAGTTAGTCCAATCAGACCATTATAAAGGTAAACCAGTTTACGAAAGAGCCATTTAATCAAACATCTGATAGAAAAAAGAAAGTGATGGAAAATATATGTTTAAAATTTGTTTAATTTATGAATATGATTGGTTTTTCTTATTTACTTGTCAGCCACTGCAGATTCAATTCTCAAATATACTTGATAAGTTTCCCTCGCTTACTTTTAAACTAGAACTTGGGTTCATGCGCACAACTAGTTCACTTTTTAAATTGTCTGCGCAAACTACTTATAAGAAACCGTGTGAAGGCTTTCTGGTGTAGGAGGTGATGACTCAGGTGCCTGGAAGATTATTAATTGAAAGGAAAGCAAATTATCCGGTGTGAAATTAACTATGTGAAATTAACCTCCTTTATTATATTTACAGATAAACATTTCTATAATGGTTTCTGGACTAGAATTCCGTGGCCTGCTTTTTCGTTAAAGACTACGTCGTCAATGAAGGCTTTCAAATGGTTGACGCAGAGAGTTATGGTAGAGTTCGGAAGGGAAGACTGGGATACTTCAACATTTAACAACTATTACATTACAGTCGAACAGAACGAGAACAATAATATAATGTTACTTCTTAAAAAAACACACGACTTTTTGCCGTATTTTTGTGTGAAGTATTGGGAAAAATCTTCTACGATTTCTCAGATCTCCACAAAAACTACAGAAGGGTGAGTAATGAAAATAATGCCTTTTATAAGGAAACAATTCAACCCAGTTTCTGATTTCTTTATTTTTAAAATTGCACCAGAGCATCTTATAGAGGTGAGCAGCGTGATTTAGTCGTTTCCAGCTAAAGTGGTAAGCGAAAATTGATTCATTTCAGCCAATGGCGAAGAAGTACTAGTAGTATTTTATGTCGTACTAGATCTGCATAATCGGCTGTTGGCGACGGTCTGGGAAAAATCCCTGAGGATGATCCGAAAAAATGAAATCACAATTTTGATCCTGTGCAGAAAGGATGGTTTCACCTCTTTGTTAGCCCGATGACTTTCGCACGAAGAGCAGTACAGTCGACGGACACAGTGGAGCAGTTTAATAATGACGGACACCACTCGGCCCCTTCGCAGGCCGTTCATAATGATCATTTTTCTCTTTATGCGGTCGATATAAAAAATTAAAATTTTTCTGGTTACTTCCAATTCAACTGTTAGCGTTATAATGTACTAAGGTAAACTTAGAATTATTTTTAAGATCCATTTCAAACGAGCTTAAAAAAAACTATAACAGGCAATAATTCTAATATCCGAGATCAGAAACAAATGTGTACGAAATTAAATCAAAAAATAAAAACACCTTAATTATTTTTAATCCAGTAAATAAATTTTTGCAAACTAAGTAACTATCCGAATGCTGTCCAAACTAAGTAACTATCCGAATATTAATATACTATTGAAATATACTATACTTAATAAATATATATTGCATTCTCCCTTATTAATTTTTAAGTAACGAAATCACACACAAACCACTTAGCCTGCCTAAGTCTGGTGATTAGTAGCTAAAAAATCAAGTAGCTGAAAAATCAGATTCTTTACCTCAATGAGTCTCCACCTTCACTACGCCCTTGCAAAAATATAACGGGCTTTTGAGGTTTGTTTGAGGTTGTTTTGAGGTGTTAAGGTTGATTTGAGGTTTGTATGCAGTTGACTTCAAAAGCAACTTAAAAAATTAGCAACTGCCCGAGGTTTATAATCATGGCGGAAGAAGTTTTTTTATTTACACTTTAGGATATTTTGAGGTTGAAAGAAATCTAACTTTTAGCATCCGCTCATAGAGGTTGTTTCTGAGGTGTACATGTTACTTTTTCTGCACTTTAAGCAAAGAAGTGAATATACTATATACTATACTATATAGTATATATATATAGTATACTATATATTATATATATATATACTTAAATATAGTATATTGAAATATGCTATACTTAAATATATATTGCATTCTCCCTTATTAATTTTTAAGTAACGAAATCACACACAAACCACTTAGCCTGCCTAAGTCGGGTGATTAGTAGCTGAAAAATCAGATTCTTTACCTCAATGAGACTCCACCTTCACTACGCCCTTGCAAAAATGCAGCAAGTTTTTGAAGTTTGTTTGAGGTTGTTTTGAGGTGTTTAGGTTGATTTGAGGTTTATATGCATTTGACTTCAGAAACAACTTTAAAAAATCAACAACTTCCCGAAGTTTGTGATAAAGGTGGAAGACGTTGTTTTATTTACACTTTAGGATATTTTGAGGTTGAAAGAAATCTAACTTTTAGCATCCAACTCATAGAGGTTGTTTCTGAGGTGTGCATGTTATTTTTTTCTGCACTTTAAGGAAGAAATATATTTGAGGTGTTAATAATTTTCCCTCGATTTCAATTAAAAGCACTGCTGAGCTATAAATGAGATAGATTTTATGAAGTACAAATGTTATTGAAATTGTTATTTATGGATGAGGTTATTTTTAGTGCAAAATATAACTTAATCTTCTTCCTCCGGTGCATTGTGTTACACCAGTCAACCTCAAAACAACTCCAAAATTTATTTTTTGTAACAATTGTATTCAATCAAACCCTTATAAGAATTAGGAAAAGTTCAAAATTCGCCATCAAAACTTAAAACTGTAACTGTTTTATCAATGTTATAACATTTCGCAATTCTCAGTATTCAGAATTTATTGCTACTTATAAATTTTTCTTTAAATTTAGATTCGTGGGCAAAACTCTACCAGAAACTTCTCATGCCACAGACTTCACTGACACTCTACCAGATACTACTACCGCTAAACATATCAGTGAAACTCTACCTGATTCTACCACCGTCTCAGAATCTGAAGGTAACTCATTCAACTATAATTTTGGATTTCAATGATAATTTACCACATACAAATTTCGACTCTTGTTTCTTATATCTTATTTTATTACCGTCATTGAACAGCTGAACCAATTTTGAGTTTACGGCTACCAATATTCAATTCCGTAGCCTTGTAATTTTAAACCCAATCCAGAAGGCAAGGGAACTCCTAGACCAAGTATTGGGAGAATTTGTATGCATGGAGGATTTTTTTATGGAACTAACCTGCATTTGCGTTACATGTAGAGGAAAACCGCGAAAACTTCCCGCGGTTAGCCTGAGGCAAAGGGGACTCTAATCCGTTATGCGTCTACCACTGAGGATATTTTAAGTCACCCCTGTGGTCGATGAGAACCGGATGCGGAATTCGTGTCGACCAGCCATAGCTGGGATTCGAACCCGGTTCACCACATTTCAAGACGAACGCTCTATCTCCTGAGTCACCCTTACACGGATTATAAATTTCATGACTGTACAGGGTTCGTTATTTTCTTGGAGAGCACAAAAAATTTTGTGCAGTATTTTTCTTTCAAAAATTAGTAGCCTGATTTGGATACGTTTACTCAATGCCCGACCTTCACTAAGATAGGTGCTTTACACATGCTGAATTTTTTTTTCTATCGCTAATGAATCGTGTTCTTAGGTAAACATCTTTTAAGCTATTTAAAAATCAATCCATAATTTTTTGATGTTACTTTGGTTGAGTTAACAACATGAATTTAAATGGATTTGTTACACTTTGTGCTACGTAGATGAAAGTTAAGAATGACGTAAATAAAGTTAAAATACTCAATTACGTAAATAATAAATAGATATTTTTTGCAATAAAAACTATCTTTATTTATTTTCAGTGATAAATAAAAAGTGTCTCATCAACGGAAGATGGGCTCCATATTGTCCCATGTTCAGAGAAATCGGTCTATGCTCACCAGAAATCTTTGATGCAGCTGAGGACATCTGCGATAATATTGGAATGGATTTCTACGAACCTTCTACAATGGAAGAGTTCAGAGAGGACATAAAAGAACTTGCAGCATGTTTTCAACCAACAGGTAAGCAACATATTAATAATTACTTTCATAGGTACTAATATTTTGAGAGGGAGATAATGCTTTTTTCTAAACTAAACAGGAACATCTAATTATGTTATTATTATGAATTACAACTTCGTTATTTTTTAATTCTCATTCTCAATTCAATTTAGACCATATACTTTATAAGTATTTTTTTTCAATTTTTTTTCAGTGCATACAAAAAAAAATAGAAAAAATCACAGTTAAGGTTACGATAAGGCAAATTTACGAATCTTTAAACATGCATGGCCACATTGTGTGGCACTTCTTACTTTCTTTTTTCACACATTTATTTCTTTTTATTGCCTTGGTGGTATAGGGAGTGAGTTACCTCTCATAAATATGTATTTATTAAATGTAGTGTTTTTTATCATTTTGTTTCAATAAATACAAAAAAAAATAAGAAAAATCACTGCTGGGGTTTGACACTTTTTTTCTTCCATTTCTTACATATTTATTTCTTTTTCTTGCCCGGGCGGTACTGGGAGTGAGTTACCTCTTGTAAATGTGTATTTATATACATGTAGTGTTTTTTTTTCTCAATTTGTTCCAATGCATACAAGAAAATAAGAAAAATGACTTCTAGGTACTGATACTTATTTTCTTATCTCTTTTCTTGCGCTTTTTTTCTTGCCCGGGAAGGACAGGGAGTGAATTACTTTTTATAAATAGGTGTTTATGATGAGGATTTGTGGGGTTAATGATGATAATTTTAGGTTAAATGAGGATTTCTAACAGTAACGAGGAGAGCTCCCCATGCATCATACTTGATATTCCTGCTTTAGTAGATGAAAATGTTGAAACTTGTAGTGTTGTCGGTTCAAAAATTGGTTCCAGAAGCTGTAGAAGTGCAATGTGATACCAATGAAAACCATTAGTTTAGTCGCAACCAGGTTTTGAAGGAAGCCTTTGAAGCAACTAGAAACTTTTTATATTCAAAGGAAGTTACAAGAAATGAACAGCTAACTGCTACAAATGTTGAAAATTTATTGTTTTGCTCTAAGAAGAGAAGATTGTGTTCAGACTAAAATTCACACACATCTTAAACAAATAAATATACTCTGATCTTCCTTTTTTTGCATCGTCAAACTTTTTGCATTAAGTACATAATTTTTTCAATTAAATTTTTAGACTAATTATTAAATTATTTATTTTCTTCTAAGACTTCTTTATTATTTTATGTCATTATTCGTCGTTTTATCCCTCATTCGTCGTTGTCCCTTGTCTATCATTCGTAATGAATTGTTCCTTGAAAAATGATTGATCGAGTTTTGACAGCATTGAAGAAAAAAGTGGTCAAAGAAATACAAGATATATCCAGTTTCTCTGGATAAGTGAAGAATTTCCTTCTGTCCGCAAGAACACTATTTAAAATGTATGCCTGGTAATACTTCAAAGATTTTCAAGGGGCCGAATGAACTTGTGTAGTGTTCAGGGAGCTGACCTTGCAACAGAAAGTTTCTGAATTTGAATCCCGGACAAGGCATGGATGTTCGTTCATTCTCTGTACTCTCTGTCCTTACAGTAGGAGCAACATTGGTCCACCTAATAGGGTACTCCTGAAAGAGTGGCCAGCAAATCTGCACTTCTAATACCTGAATGACGAGTGTCAATTGGTTGGGCTATGGATAAAAAAAATTAATTTGGCAACCACAAAGTCCTTTAGAAAAATGTTCAAGGACATTCCATCTATATTGTTTTATTCCATTTTCTTAAATAAAAAAAATTCGTAGGATGGCTAAGTTACGAACAAAAATTTAAGTATTTTCTTCCCTGCTAAAGTCTGTATAGCTTTACTATAGATATTTTGATACTTTTTGAGATTTAGTGAGAGAAGGGTAAAGTAATCTACTTTTCCTATAACTTATCACTGCCCACCAAAAGATTACTGGAAAATTTGATTTCCAAAAATTCCACTATCTCTCTTCTAATGTTTTTTACACATTACACAAATAGTAGTGATATGAATAACTATCGAGATGCTAGCTCAACCATTTCTATCACTATACAAATTAATCAATGAAATGTATAACTATCAATATGCTAGCTCAACCGTTGCTATCACTATACAAATTAATTAATTTGACATTGAAAAACTATCACTAAATGAAGAGACATTGGATCAGATCACCATTGCAACTAACAGCCTTCATTTATTACAAAGCTCTCAAAAGCCTATAAGTTTTTAATTTTTGGGAACTAACTTTTTAGGGCATAGCCAAAATTACACCGCTCTCTAAAGTAACCCCCAGTCTAGTAGAGTGTATAACGATAAACTTTCAAATTTGCCTTAGAATAGTCTCAAGATTCTTATCTATTGCAAGAAGTTCACTTCTGAAAACAGGAGTCTGGATTACGCTGTCATAAAGAAACTGTATCTTTAGAAGTTTGAATAAAAGTTCCCCTTCCTGCCTTCCAACGTGAATATACATTAAAATGACTTGGTAGACAGTCTTACAAAAGCAGGATGCAGTCTCTCTCCTGCTTCTTCTATAAAGCTAACATATCTTGAACTTTTCTGAAAGAAACAATCTTAAATTAAGAAGGATTGGTTAATACTTCCTACTCACCATTGGTACAGGGATAGTAGACCAGGCCTAGCTTTGACCCTTTCTTATAATGGGAAAATCTGTACCAGCCTCTATCGCCTCGCCAGAGGCTACTTAAACAGTTTAAACAGTTTTCTAAGGATATAAAAACATACCCACTTTTCCAACACCAGGCTTCACCTGAACGCATATTGGACTGTTTGGAACTTATGTGAAAGGAAATTCATGCACAACGGATTCTTAGATCTGATCTGGCTCCGTCAGACCAGATAGGAAATAAATAACAACTTTCAGATTTGCAGTACCACAATTGTCAGGAAAACATAGAATAACAAATGTAACGAAATAACGCTATGAAAAAGGAATTTGAATTTTTCTGGAAAATGAGCAATCTAAAGAATTTTGTGAATTTTTTTTTTCAAATAAAATAATATTTTTGTTTATTCGAAACTCTGGATCATTCGAACGTTACGCTCTTTATCTCAGATTAAATATGCTGTCTATGGTGGCTCCGTTAAGTGAATCTTACTTTTGATCAATATCAAATGAATCTTGAATGACATATTTTAACACATTTGCGATAATTAACATTCTTTTAACATTTAGATAGACTGACATTTTTAAAATAATTGAAATTTTTAATGCTTTAAAATTTTTTTAAAATTTATTTTATTCAAATTTTTTAATGCATGTTCGAAGATGACTAAAAAAAAAATATTTATTTTTTGAAATACAACCTCATTTTCTACATTTACAGATAAAAATTCATATAAAGAATTTTGGACTGGAATAGCATGGCCTGCTTCTTCCTTAGAAGCTACTTCATCGGAGGACAATTACAAGTGGTGGAAGAACAATATTAAAGAATTCAAAGAGAAGAACGGAAATAATCTACCAGGAAACAAAAAGAGCTACGTTACTGTAGTTTTACACAGGAGCAATGAGTTGGAGTTTCTTATTAAAAAATCGGTGAACAAAGCTTCATTTTTCTGCAAGCAGTATTTAACAATTTCAAAACCAGATGAAACTACAGAAAGGTAAGTGTTGAAAATAAATTTTAAAATGCCTTGTCAAGCCTATTTTTAGTTATATTTTATACTGCCGTCGAACAACCGACCCAATTATGGGTTTAAAACAACCAATGTTCAACTTCATAGCCTTGTAATTCTGAGCCCTAGTCACCTCATTGATGACCCAGGTTCAATTGGGAGGCGAGTGCTCTATCCACTGAGCCACCATGACTCTCCTCAGGGTGGTTACAGTACCACACAGCCAGTTGCCGATTGATTGACGTACAGCAAAAAATCATTTTTTCAAAGAAAAACTTAACCAAAGTTATGCAGGCGCTTCCATAGTAGGTAGTTGAAAATTGTTTCATTTCAAAGTATGGGACAAAGTATTTGCCAAGTTATCTTGCTTGATTCAGTGTTATCCTGCTTAACAATAGAATTTAGTTTGACTTAAAAATAAAGTTTAAAATATAACTTATACGCCAAATGTAATACAACGAAATATTTTATTTTTAAATATTTCTTCTATTTTAGTTGTTGGTATATTTTTTTAAACTATTGTTCCTTTTTTCTTGAAAATAGTGTAAGGATTACGGGTAATTAGTTGTAATAAGCATCTATTTATTTTAATGCAACAGAATATAATAGAGCAAAATATTTCATGTTAAAATATTTTTTTATTACATTAGTAGTTAGGATATTTTTTTTTAATTTTTGCTTATTTTTGTAATAAGGGTAATTAGTAGTAATCATCATTTATTATTAATACTAATCAGAGTGATTGTGATTATAACAAAGCAAGCATGTCTGTGATAGTTCTCTATTTACTCTCGCTTGCTGCTTTCTACACTATTGGTCTTTATTGTTAAGCTACATTTCTCACTAAATTATACACTAATGTTTTCCTAAATATCCCAATCAGGTATTGTTATAACAGTAATTACAGATTATTAACAATAACTATATTAACCGGTAAATGGGAAATTCGTGTTTCATAAAAAAAATTTTATTTGATAAAATAAATTTTTATTTCTCGTAGCAAGGGGCATCAGTCTTTCTACGATCTTTGTTATATCTATACATATTAATGAAATTGGCCTTTATTTCTGAATTTAACGAGGGAATAGCCACTGGTCTAAATTTAAAGAAGAAAGCCTCTTTTCGTATTAATGAATTGCGGCCTTCATTCTGAATTTAGAGATGAAATAGCAAATGATCTGAAGAATTGAACAATGAAAGATGAAATTGCCAAGGAGTTCTCAGAGTCATTATATGCCTTTTGCCTTTTCAAGAACAAAAACCGCATCCGGCTTGCACCGACCACAGTGCTGACGGAAAAACTTCGCAGAGGTAGGCGGGTGGTCACGGGTTAGAGTCCCCTTGCCATCAGATTAACCGTGGGAGATTTCCGTGGTTTTCCTCTCCATGTAACTCAAATGCAGGTTCTCCATGAAGGTAAATTTCGCTCAATACTTGATCCAGGAGTTCCCTTGTCTTCTGGATTGGATTCAAAATTACAAAGCTACGGATTTGAACATTAATAGTCGTAAACTCAAAAACTTGGTTCAGCTGTTCAACGACGGTTATAAAAAAATCCGTCGCACTGACAGCTCTTTACCTTTCACACCTGTCTTTAAACCTTGATTCATATCTCGTCATATCTTGAACCTTGAGAATGACTATTGCTCTTATTCTTTGAGTCGCACAACTTCAACTTGAAAAAAAAAATTTCTCTTTTTTTATTTTAGTGATATGAAGGGGACTCAACCTGCTACAACTCCCATCAAAAACTTCAGTGAAACTTTACCAGATACAACTTTCGTGACGGATGACAATGATACTCTTCCTGATACAACTTATACCACGGACTTAGATGGTAAACTTATAAAAAATTTCTTTCCGTATAGACTTCAGTGAGCTTTGAGTTTTTTCATGAAACAGACAGATACACCAGGTTTCTCATGGGAACAAAACTTAAAACATGTGTACGAATTAATAACGGAAAAGTAACAAACGTCGATTTTATTTAAAACATTTTTAAGTATGTATTTCTAAAAATTATTCTACAGGAAACGTATATCTTTATAAAATTTATGTTTTATCAGACTTCTAAAAGATGAATTGGTATTTGTAAGAAAAGACAATTTCTTCGGCTATTAACAACAGCTATAAAACTTTTACTTGCCCCGATTTTACACAAAAAGTAAAAAGAAAAAAACTTGTTATACATATGTTAGGTAGGGGGTATGTGTGTGTTAGAGTATAGTATAGGTTAGTAGTGGAGTAGTAGTAGTAGTGAGTATGGATAGTGTTGAGTAGTAGAGTGGGTAGTAGTGAGTAGTGAAGTGGGTGGTGAGTGTAGATGGTAGATAGTAGTGTATAGAGTATGATAGTGATATGTAGTGAGTATAGTAGAGTAGATAGAGTGATTTATAGTAGAGTATATTAGAGATAGTTAGTAGTAGTATAGTAGTATTAGTGTAGTATAATATAGAGATGATATTATATATTATATATATATATAATACTATATATAATATATATATATATATATTATATATATATATATATTAATAAATTACTTAATCTATATAATATATAATATTATATATTAATATATAACTATACTATATTACCTACTATACTACATTCTAATACTATATAACTACTACTTATTATATAACTATACTATATCTTATATACTATAATATTATATATATACTACTATATATACTACTATCACTTCAACTACACTATAATCATACTCACACTACTCTAAACACTATCACTACTCACTACTCTACTATACTAACTATATATATATACTACACTATATCAACTAACTATCTATATAATACTATAACTACTATAATATTACTATATATATACTATATCCTAATAATATATACTAATACTATATACTAGTTTTTCATGAGACCTGGCTATTAAGTAGTTTCCCCCTGCAATGTAGATTTGTAGACTCCTTCTTCTAAATAATTCAGTAAGTCAAAAGTCAGAGTAGTAAATTAAGTTATTTTAATAACCAATACACGTGGTTTGTATGTTCTCTCTTAGAAAAACATTTTTAATTTGATATAAATAATCAAATGCAATTTATGACGGGTAAGAATCCGAATACTATGCATCGCTTTCAAATATATAAAACATACAGAAAGAAAAAAAAAACAGATCTCTTTCAATAATTAATATTCTAATGATCGGTTCTTCACGTGCTAAAATCAAATCTTTAATATTTCAAAGTTTTAACCTCAAATATGCTTATTAATTATCACTAGCTATTAATCAAACTACGGAATTAAGGAAGCCGCACACTGTCAGAATTTCCATTCTGAAATTCCGATAAAGCTGCCAGCAGTAGTTTGTCCATCCGATTGACCATAAAGTTTATGGTTAGAAATTTTTTTTTTACATTTAGTGTTTTGTAACCGTTTACAATTGGTACGGTTAAAAATACCGGGAATTCCAAACTATGAGGCCTTGTAACCATTTACGACAAACGCAGTTTATAAACAATAAATATGAAACTTAAAAGGACATGTTAGCTCTGTTGCTGCATCGCTATTTATGTGTTAATGATAGTTTTGTATTCGTATAGTTCAGGGTCTCAGATTGAAGAGTGCAGGACAATGGAAACTCTTCATCTATTGAAGGAATGAACGAAAACTTTTAGTTCCGAAGTCGGGATTCGAGCCTCTGAAGGATGAAAGGCTGAAGGCATGAAAGCCCAGGAAGCGCTACCGCTCAGCCACCGGGCGTTGAGAAATTAGCATTATTTCTTATTATTTTATAGAATATTTATTTCATTGAATACCTAGTTAAATCACGGAATTCAAAAATTTTATATACTTTACTCGATTTGTCTAGATATTTCATAAAATACCTAGTTATTCAATGAAATAACGGATTTTACACTTTAACAGTAACATATATAATAAAGATTGTTGATAGCGTTTATGCTTAAATTATATTTAAAATAATGATTATACTACTTATTTCCAGAGGTCAATGATGATTGCCTGATCAATGGTAGATGGATTCCTTACTGTCCATTAAACGGAGGGGGAATAGGGTTGTGTCCTGCTGCAAATATTAGATATGCTAAAATAACTTGTTTTAAACCTTACATGGATTTATACACACCGAAATCTCTTGAAGAATTCAGAGAAGACCTACAAGCACTTAAAACGTGCATAATAGCTAAAAGTAAGCCTGGTTCCTTTGGTTTTTATCGAAAATATATAATAATTTAACAGCAAACTGTTACATGCAGCGATGTTTAAAACTGACAATAATCAATAGCTTAAGATCATTCAGTAATACAGATTTAATTTACTGTATAATCTTTGTTCATATTTTATTAAACTATATATTTAAAATTGATAACTAATCGTTCAGGGTTATTCGGAAATTCATCTTTTATATGTCATTTTCATCCACGTTCAAAAAGTTGATGTTCAAAACAATAACTTTTCTTTAATGGTATATCATCTTTGAATATGCAATGTTTTATCCAGATTCTATAAAGTAATGTTCAAAACAAAACTCATCATTCAGTGTTAACCATATTTAATATGTAATTTTTATCCAGGTTCTATAAGGCAATGTTTAAAACAAGAACTAATCACATTCGGAGTCATTAATCCTTAATATGTAATTTTTATCCAGGTTCTATTAGGCGATATTTAAAACAAGAACTAATCACATTCCGAGTCATTAAACCTTAATATGTAACTTTTATCCAGGTTCTATAAGGCGATGTTTAAAACAAGAACTAATCACATTCCGAGTCATTAATCCTTAATATGTAATTTTAATCCAGGTTCTATAAGGCGATGTTTAAAACAAGAACTAATCACATTCCGAGTCATTAATCCTTAATATGCAATTTTAATCCAGGTTCTATAAGGCGATGTTTAAAAAAAGAACTTATCACATTCGGAGTCATTAAACCTTAATATGTAATTTTAATCCAGGTTCTATAAGGCGATGTTTAAAACAAGAACTAATCACATTCGGAGTCATTAATCCTTAATATGTAATTTTTATCCAGGTTCTACAAGGCGATGTTTAAAACAAGATCTAATCACATTCGAAGTCATTAATCCTTAATATGTAATTTTTATCCAGGTTCTATAAGGCGATGTTAAACAAGAACTAATCACATTCGGAGTCATTAATCCTTAATATGCAATTTTAATCCAGGTTCTATAAGGCGATGTTTAAAACAAGAACTAATCACATTCGGAGTCATTAATCCTTAATATGTAATTTTTATCCAGGTTCTACAAGGCGATGTTTAAAACAAGATCTAATCACATTCGGAGTCATTAATCCTTAATATGTAATTTTTATCCAGGTTCTATAAGGCGATGTTTAAAACAAGATTTAATCACATTCGGAGTCATTAATCCTTAATATGTAATTTTAATCCAGGTTCTATAAGGCAATGCTTAAAACAAGATTTAATCACATTCGGAGTCATTAATCCTTAATATGTAATTTTAATCCAGGTTCTATAAGGCAATGCTTAAAACAAGATTTAATCACATTCGGAATCATTAATTTTTAATGTACAATTTTTATCCAGAATCTATAAAGCGATGTTAAAAACAAAACTTATCATTCAGGGTCATCTATCTTTACTTTGTAATTTTTATCAGGTTCCAATTATTGTTATAATGTGATAAATTCGATCCGGTTAATGTGATATTTTCGATCAAATTATTAACTTTGACCAGCTTATTTGGTTATTATTAATATTGACCGGTTAGTATTACTAATAATCGACTATTCACATTGACCTTAATAGAGTTTATATTTTTTGTCAATTCTTAACACTCTCTGTTGTTAACACATATGGTTTTTCAATTTGAAACTTAACCTTTCGTCCCTTTTAATAGACAAAACAGCCGATTTTCAATCTTGGACTCAAATTTGGTGGCCTTCCATAGACTCTGGATTCAAGATACAGTCAACGAATGAAAGTTATGATTGGCTCAAAACAAAAATCGAAACATACAAGGAGAAACATCAATCTGATAAATTATCAGTCGATCAAGGATACATCACAATCTTCTACGAAAAAGATAATTTTGAGTTCGCTGTTCAAAGAGCAAAAATTCCGTTTTTCTGTCAAAAGCATTTAAGATTGTCGACACCTGATTATGTCACTGAAACAACAGAAAGGTGAGTTACCAAAAAGTATTTTCATCAAATTTTTATTGATAATTTGTTTTAAGTGGCAACACCTCTATTTGGGATATTGATCACGTAATATATTTTATTTAAGTCACTGTACATTTTTGTTTACATAGATTACATGACATTTAATGCTTGATATTAACTAATTCGGATGTGGGTTTTCAAAACTAAAATTAATTTTGTTCAAAACTAAAATTAATTAGTAACCTTTTCTTATTACTAAGGTTGAAAAAAAATTTAATTGTAAGATCTGAAATTTTTTTATAAATTATAAAGAAATCATATGTTTAAAATTCAATTTATCAGGAACTAATGAACCGATTTTGATAATATTTTGTATTTTGCCATGTAAAATTACGTTCTTTAAAATGTTGCAAAAAATTGTATACCTTACAATTCAAAACCTTTTGACCATTATTAAATAAAGTACACTAGTGTGCAAAACTTAAGCAACAAGTACGTTTTTTGTCATAACTCTACAAGAAATCATCCAATTGACATGAAATTTGAATATGATGTACATTATTTTGTACTTAAACGATGGTAAAAGAATAATGGCCCAGAAAGGAATATAAAGTTTAAAGTAGGGTATGGAACAAAAAAAAGGCTTTATTTGACATATAGTGGCGTTACACATGATTGCCTGAAGAAGCGTAAGTACAACTGGCAGATGTTCCCTAGTATGGGATATGCCCTTCCCTTACTATATTTGTTGCTTGGCATCGTCTCTCCATGCTAAGCACCAGATTATCCAGGAGTTCATGGGGTAAACGTCTCCATTCCTCCTTTAATGCATCTTTCAGCTGATGGGTGTTACCAGGAGGATACGGTCGTGTCGCAAGATGTCTCCCTAATGCATCCCACACGTGCTCTATGGGATTTAGATCTGAAAAGTAAGCTGAATCTATTCGTGTGATATCTTCACTTTCCAGTAGCTCTTCAACATTAGCAGTACGGTGTGGCTGGGCATTGTCATCCATAAAAAGGAAGTCTGGTCCAATGGCCACTCGGAACAGACGCACATGGGGTAGGATTACCTCATTGCAGTAGCGGTCTCCAGTTACAGAACCTCGGTCGAAGATCTGAAGCTCAGGCCGCCGGTTCAACATAATACCACCCCAGACGACATCTCCAGGTCCACCGTAACGATCTCTTTCCGCGATGTTATTGGGATGAAATCGAGCTCCAACCTCTCTCCAAATCAACTGGCGTTGAGAATCGCTTGTAGCACTAAAACGACTCTCATCTATGAAGAAGACACGACTCCATTGATGAGGTGTCCAGGTTTCATGTTCTCTGCACCACTCTAAACGGTGCCGCCGATGGCTAACTTTAAAAGTTATGCAGCGTTCAGGACGTCTAGCAAATAAGCCACTTTTGTGGAGGAGTCTGGCCACTGTAAATCTTTATACTTGTCGTCCTGTGGCTGTGCACAGTTGCTGAGATATGGCGCTCGCTGACTGAAAACGGTTTCTTTTCGCCGGGAGGACAATGTAACGGTCATCTCTTGGTGTTTTTTTCCTTGGACGGCCACCACCAACCTTCCATGCCGCTGTACCAGTAGTTTTAAAGGCATTCCAAGCAAGAGAAACAACACTTTTGTTGATCTCGAACTCTTCGGCGACACTGGTCACACTACGCCCCTCCTCAAGCTTCCCAATCATTCTTCCTCGAGTAAAGTCATTTAAATGATTTCTTGAAGACATGTTTCACAGAACAAATCACTTGCACTTGCAGCGAATGTCTTTAACTACGGTGCTCTTCATCCTTTTATCACAACTTTGACCAGCGCGCCCCGACCCACAAGGTTTACGTACACTTACATCACCTACGACGTTTCATTTCTAAAATTTGCATACAAATAATCTTTCTACTGAATTATGTGCATAATATACTGCAACTTCATGGCTATCTTATACTTTGTTGGGGAGCTGTGGCCGAAAAACCACTTGTTGCTGAAGTTTTGCACACCAGTGTAATAAAAAATAATAAATATTTACTAAAAGTTACTTTTTGTATGGAATTATCTTTGGATGAACGAATTTTATAACTGTGTACAATAATTTTAATTGGTTTAAAAAGTTCTCGAAATATAGTGAAATGCGCAAAAAGTACAATTAACATTCAGGGGTACAAACTTTGAAGTGCTCTCCTGACTAAACTATGAAGATTATATTTCCCAGATTGCGGCTACTCCCTTTATTTTGAGGGTCTCAAATCCGAATCCTCCCGAAAAAGATATGTTTATTCAGAGAAAGTCCGTTTTTGTGTCTAATTTCTTAACTGAAAATATCGTCCTCACTTATTAATTAGCATATTTGAGATCACCCCTTCAAGTCATTAAGATTGAGTCCCAGAACGGGAAGATCCAATCATTAGAATAAAATTTATTCAAAGTGGAACGGTTTTCTTTCTTTTTGTGCGCACTGTGTATCCTGAAATACAAACCTTCGATCTTCACATCGCTAAGGTTTAGAGATTTACTAGCTTGAAAATAAATGTATTGAATGTACTGGTAGTATCAATTAAATGTTTTTCTTTCATGCTTTAGTGGTGTTACAAACACCCTAGTGCTTACTCCTTTGTCTTTATTTTTAGTGTAGTTGTTTATTATTATAGCTTTAGAGTTGTATTTACAGAACACCCTATATATTAAAGGCATTGATTACATAGTGTCTTGAATGACAGTTCAAGAAGTTTAAGATGAACTAAAAAATTTTCATTCCTTCATTTTAATTTTTTAGGCATGAAACTGAATCAGAAGCTACAATTACGACAGATATCCATGAAACTTCACAGGAAAATACTACTTACGTCACAGAAACCGATGGTAAATTAATAAATACTGCTTTTATATCATAAAATTCAACAAAATCGTAAACTAATACTTTTTAGAAGCAAAGCAGGCAGTAAAAGTCTGAAGAAAATCGCTTCTGTCCTTCACCCTGCTTGCTGAGTAGCATTTTCGAGTTGTCGTCGTATGCCATTGAGTCAAAGGAAGTGCTCTTCATCTTGTTTTTTAGTGGCGCCATCTATCGACAAGAATTTGACTTCTACCACACACATACGTCACAACCCGTTTTTAGGGCAGACCCGTAAATACATCTATTCCTTTATCCAGATCTTAATTCTGACCTGAACCAGAGAATGATCAATCTCCAATTCAACATCCCAGAGGTATGATCCGTTGCGGAAACATGGAGGACTTTGTGAACCAACACATTTAACGTGCACTAGTCCCCCCATTTACCAAATGGGAACTCTTTGGAAGACGAGGATCGAAACTCACGACCTCTTGGACTTGGGCCCAACACCCTATCAAACAGGCTATCCCGACCCTAGCAATTTCGTAAGAAAAATGAATAAATAATTGAAATTAAAATATAAAAATAAATAAATAATAATACGAATTAATCTGTATTTCACTTATCGTAATTCGTTGCCATTTAATATCCCCCTGAAACATATATTTTTCTTGGAGGTGTTAGAGACTAAAGATTTGTTTTTAAAACACGAGCATTAATGTATGCATTCTGATGGTATTAGATTTATCTTAGTGCCAAAAGGCTCCGCTCACCATCCCTCGGAATATAGGGAGCAAAGCCTTTTAGTACTGAGATAAATATCGTAACAAAACAAACTAGTACCTGAATATTTTTTAAAAAATCAACTCTCCTTTTAAAAAAATTTAACATAAGAAAACAGAATAACTTACTTTTTTTTTTACTCTTGACATTAAGTCAAGCGATAATATATAAAAGAAAAACCTCAAGAGGAAGAAATAAAATTTTCTATGATCGATAAATAATCATCATTTAAAACAACGAAAGAGAGAAAAATCGTTATAAAAATACTTAAAATCACCATAACTTACGAGAAAATTGGATTTTTTTTAAGGAGCTTTCGTCAAGTTCATAAACGAAAATGGCCCTTTCAACACGTCAAGTTTCAATACCTACCGCCATTAGGGCAGCCCGCATACTATACTTAACTAAAACTTTAACAGTTAATAATTCTCAAACTAATATGTAAAACTTATAGTGTTTTGCTCAGCAAAACAAGTGTAACATTAAGTTCAACTCACAAAACAGTGGCGGTGGGGACAGCGGTTACGATTTATTTAATATAGAAATATATTAATATAGATACTAATAACATATTTTCGTATGGTTGAAAAAATCAATATTTATATAGGAGTCGTGGTGGATCAGGGGATAGAGTGTTCACCTCCCAATGGGGTGAGCCGGGTTCAAATCTCAGCCATAGTTTGTCGATGCGAATTCCTCACCCTGCTGGCACCGACCACAGCGATGGCGTAAAACATTCCTCAGTAATAGACAGATCATGGGTTAGAGTCCCTTTGAAGTCAGGATTACAGTGAGAGGTTTTCTTGGTTTCCTCTTCATGTAACGCAGATGCTGGCTAGTTCCACCAGAATGTCCTCCACTATGGCAAATCATCCCAATATTTATTCAGTATTTCCCTTGTCTTCTGGATTGGATTCAAAATTACAAGGCAAAGGCGTTGAACATTGATAGCCATAAACTCAAAATTGGGTCGTCTGTTCAACGACGGTTATTAAATATTTATCACTGATCCGGCTCAGGGAACAGAGCTTTCGAATCCTGACCATCACTGGTTGATACGAATTCGACACCTGACTCGTACCAACCTCAATGCCGACGTAAAATATCCTCAGTGGTCGACGGATCATAGGTTAGAGTCCCCTCGCCGTCAGGCTGACCATTGGAGGTTTTTGTGGTTTTCCTCTCCATGTAACGCAAATGTGGGTTTGTTCCACCAAAAAGTTCTCCACTAAAGCCAATTTCCCCTAAATACTTAATACACGAATTCCCTTGTCTTCTGGGTAAGGTTCAAAATTACTAGGTTACGAAGTCGAACATGGGTAGCCGTAAATGTCTGTTGCTCAACGACAACTCGAAAATAAAATTTTTATCTCGAAAACGTCTTAATTCCTTTAAAAACAATTTACATCATACTTGTAGAGACAGAACAGTTGAGGAATTGCCGCCTAGACAATAAATGGATTCCTTATTGCCCAATAACAAAAGAAATCGGATTGTGTCCTGAACACAGATTTCTAGAGGCAGCGTCAACCTGTCGACAGTACAGCATGCATTTCTCACCTGCCGGTTCATTCACAGCACTAAGAAAAGAGTTAGAAATACTTAGAAAGTGTAAACTATCAAAGAGTAAGATATTTTAACTATTTTATATTCTTCTTATTGTTCTGTAAACTGATAACATCATTTAATAGTCCTCTTCCTACCTAACTGCACTCAACTGTCAAAGGGCAGGAGAAGGATTATTAAATAGTAAATATGTTTATTTAATTTTCTTAAATAAATCGATTTAATTTTCAAAATCATCTTTATTTAATTTTAATTTCGAACTCAACTGTCAAAGTGAAGACAGTTAAGCAAATTCTAAATACTATATTCATTTAATTTTCATAAATAAATTGATTTGACTTTCAAAATCATCTTTATTTAAATTTAATTTCGAACTAAATCATCAAAGGGAAGGCGACAAATAAGGAAATTCTAAATATGGTTATTTCATTTTTATAAATAAATTTATGTTGGATAATTAACATATACTGCAGTATATTTCTAAATATGAAAAATTCAAGACCGTCTCCCAGCCAGAATTTAAAGGAGGTGCGTGATATTTTAGACACTTTATTGATTTGACAAAATTATACCATTGTGATTCTGCTATTAGAATTCTTTGGAAAGTTATTTAAATGTATTATGCTTTATTGATGCCTTTAGAGTTATGATAAATATCCATATTTTTGTACCTAACCATAATTTATATATATATATATATATATATATATATATATATATATATATATATATATATATATATATATATATATATATATATATATATATATATATATATATATATATATATATATATATATATATATATATATATATATATATATATATATATACAAGGGTTGATCAAATGAAAAGGTACGAAACGACCCGGTGGGTACAAATGTAGACTTTATTCAAAATATACACCGTAGGCCTGTGCACAGCGATCCCACTGATGAACAAGCCGCCTTGTTCCCAGAATTCCTGTGGTCTTGACGAGACCCAGTCCTTCACAGCGTCCTTGAGTATGTCGTCCGAGTTGAAGAGCTTCCCTTTCAGGTGTTTCTTCAGTGGACCAAACACATGTAATTCGCAGGGCGACTAGTCCGGATTGTAGGGCGGATGGTCCAACGTGTCCCACTTGAACTTGGCCAGTTCCATGTGTGTGAGTCTGGAGACGTGTGGACGCGCGTTATCACGGAGCAGAACCACACCCTTCTTGAGCAGCTCCGGTCTTTTGTTCTTGATGGACCTGCGTAGGCGTCAGAGTGTCTCACAGTACACATCGGAGTTAATGGTTTTTCTGTGCACCTCACTGCTCCTCAATCGTCGAATTTTGCAACGCGAACGCCATCCAGTCCTCATACGGACTGCCGCATTTGGACGCCGCTTTTGATAAGAGCCTCTGCTCTCTCCTGCTTAAGTGGGCACCCGCGCATGCTCCGATCCCAGTCATAGACTCCAATCGCATCCCGAGATGTCTCGCTACGTTCTCCCATAGCGGAATATGTAAATATTTAACTGTTACGTTTTTACGTCGCTTCGTACCTTTTCATTTGATCACCCCTTGTATATATATATATATATATATATATATATATATATGAAGTTTCAAAAATTTTTAAATGCTATTTCTTCTAATCTAATAAAATGATGCCTTTATTCGTATTGTTCCTCTTTCTACGTTATAGCACTCTCAAATTATATATCATCATCAAAATTTTGTTAAGAACAGAACGCACGCTGAGCAATCAAAAATTAAAAGTATAACACATAATCCAAGATGGGACAGGGGCGGATTCAGAGATTCTTAAAATTAAAGAATTTGCTTTGATAAAATTTTCACGGAAACCTACCGCCATTTTCCACAAATAGACTATACGATTTCAACTTACAGTTGAATATAGCAGGGATAAAAATCAGATGAATGGATACCACTAGATGCCGTATTTTCGGAAAGACCGAGAGAGCTGTATTAAAGTCACCGGATTGTGAACGCTGATAATGAGAGCTGTTTTTAAGTCCATCGAGTTTAGAGCGTTTGTCGTAAAAGCCGTATTAAGTTCATGGTTGTGTGTGTGGTCTTTCCTATGTTGCTACTAACAGTTGAGTGCAAATGAGACTGAGCAGCAACAGCGCGAGAAGGGTGATAACGTAATCGCAAATAGCAAGTCACCTGTTCAATTTAGACTATCCATCGAAGTGGGCGTACTCATATCACGACAACAGGTCTCCAATGTGGGGAAAGGATCTTTCGACAATGCCAGCCTTCGTCTATCAACAACTACCCCAAGATTGTTTCGAGTTAGCATATCTTATATACTAGTGAATTGATGTTTAATAATTGTTGTGGTAGTTACGCCACAGTACCATGCTCTTATTTCAGTATCGTTCAAAAAGTCATTGATGCTATCATGTTGCCCAAATTTGAATAGTATGAAAGCTGAAGCAAATGTGAACCATACTATAGTTCAATGAGTATGATGTACAGCATAAACTTTACTTGATTAGTTTACCCCTACTAACCCTTATTTTTTTTTTGGAAAATGATATCGCAATAAATTCTTTTAATAAAGAGTTTAAATGAATTATCTTTTTTCTTTTATTCTAAAAAGCTGAATTTAGTTGAAAGTTACTCTGATTTCAGGATTCACAAAGGAAAAAACAGTCAATCATTACTGGTCTTGGTGTAGTTGGCCGCGTGACTTTAGATTAACAACTGATTCAAATTCAGACGAAGAATTCAAATGGGTGGTAGAAAATATCGTTGCCGATGACACAGAAGAAGGATACATCTCAGTAATGTACGATGAAAGTTATTTCAAATTAACTATTCAGAATGCATACGCAATGGCGCCGTTTTTCTGTCTGAAAGACGTCAAATCTTTCCAAACGACACCTACTGAAATGACAAGGTGAGTACTAGACCTATTTTAAATTAATATTCATTTTGAATGGCTGTTTTCAATAACATGTCCTCGTTGTAAAGTTATGAAAAGAAAAACAAATAAATTTAATCCATTCAGACACAATTTCTTATGGATGATTGACTGTGTAAAGCTAAGTACAGATGGCGCTAGTGGTTAAAATTCGTCGTATTACATCCGGGTTACTACTTCCGATAGATTTTTAAGCTTAAGCTTAAAGAAGATCGCTATCAAACACTATTATACTTGTAGTGTTTCCACTATAACACGTTTTTTGAGTTTAAATTTCAAGGAAACACAAACAACATAAAAATTTGGAAGACTCCATAAGCATGCTATGACCTGCAAAATGCAACCCAAAAAATAACTAACGTAGCCAAACAAGGGATAACACTCAAAACATTGCAAACCTTACACTTTATTTATGCTGTGATATTTATTTCTCCAAATTTGTTTTAGGGTTACAACCAGTTAGAATTCATAAATTACCGAATGCCCTTTGAATTGTAAAATTACTCGCAAATTTAAACTTAAATCACGTTAATAAAGCTTCCCAGAATAATAAGCCTGCTCACACATCGCCTCTTAATCATAACATGAGCGGAGGGATACACCAGAAGTTTTCTAAATTACTTCCGGTTTTAGGAAGCTTGTTATTGTTTACATTCGGTCAGCCACATCCATATTAAATTTGACAAAACTAAATGTAAAGGAATAAGATTCAAACTTTATCAAGGAAATCTATCATAATAATAAAAAATAAAAAAGAATTTGTGCGTCTGTAACTCCAGAACCATGTGTACTATTAGCGTCCTTAAATTTGGACACGTGTGCAAGGATCAATTTTAGTTCAAAATTCCAAAAATCGTTCAAAAATTTCATATAGTTCGTTCCATAGACACGCTTAAAAAAATGGTTTTTTTCACTGGTTTAGTAGTAGCCATTGATAAATTAAACTGTACTCGATTAATCAAAAATTTGTTTTATTGACTTAGCAATGGTAATTGTTAAGGTGAACTGTAAAAGAGTTTCGTTTCCACTGTTTTAAAAAATAATATCGCGAATGCGTTCTCTCTAATAAGAAAGACTTTATTTCTGGTTCCTCAATGTTCAATTTTTTATTCGTTATGTTAGGTAAACTCAACTGGGATGACCTGCTAAGACTTCGTCTTATTACGTACTTTAGAAGAGTTGCTATTCTTTTACTTAATAGTGGCAACAACACGTCTTTCTTTCTGAACTAATTCCTTTTTTCACTCATTTCTCACATATAGGAATGAAACAGTTCCAGAAACAACTTACGACGAAGACTTCAATGGTAACTCACCAAATGTTTTAATTTATTTCTCACAATTTACAATTTATAAAAAATTTAATAAATGGATGCGTAATTTTTTTCGTTGTAGAACGCCTTTATTAAGATCTTATACGATGATATGTGATAACTTTCACCTCGATTTAAAACTATAATTCTAAATAAATAAAGAAGATGCGAATTTAAGACTAACATGTAAGGTTGAATAACTTCTGGTACTTCCTTTAACTAACAATGAGAATTAGAAAAAATAATTGAATTATCGAAATCTTTAAAGCGAAAAAAAGCATGTATAAAGTGCAAATAAAGTATGTATATTGACATACTACAGTTTCAGTTCTCGAAATTAAAACGTTCATCATTGTCCCACAAGAACCCTTCTCAGTGTTCCTGTTTTAAAACTGAAACTATAGTATGTCCATTTCTGTACCTAATACATATTTTTTGCTTCAGACTACGTAATTTCAGCCTAAGTAGTGTATCCTAGTCTTGGATTTTAAAAAAAGTCATTATACAACTTATACAATCATTATATTTATTTAAATTATGAATTCATATTAGGAAAAAAATTTTAAAAAAATGTATACATTTATTCTGAAGGCTATTTTGTTAAAAATACAAGTAGAATACAGATTTTAAATTACAATCGCTTTATTAAAACATTACTTTCGTTAAACAGAACACAAAAGGTAGCGAGCACTAAGAGTAATTATTTTTTAAAAGAGACAGAACACATATTTTTAAAACTTTTTCAAAGTTTAAATTTTAAAAATACTTACAAAGTTAAAATTTTGAACAGTGGTGGACAGAGAATTTACATTAGATCTAGTTGAACGAATCTAGATTCCGTGTAGCTTGTTTAGCAGTTTCTATAGGGTCATGTGTACGCGATAATTGTGTCCCAAATTTAAATTCATTATCATTTTTGAGGTTTTACGTATTTTCCTGTCTGAGAGTATCCCTTTTAGGTTAGGGTTATTTGTTTCGAACTTGAAATCATGATCCCTTAAAAGTCTTAATTTGTCTCCCATTCTAGGCAATTAAATGCCACGTGTATTCTATTCTTGACTTCGTTGTAGTTAGGGCAAAATACTTACCTCCTTGAATGGTGAACCACAATCTATGACTGATCATAAGTTTATTCTGGTAAAAATCAGAAATACAGCTCTTAGAGTGAAAATTAAAAATTAGATTAATTTTCACTTCAAAATGATGTATCAGTAATTATGTTAATTTAGAGATTTTACACTTATGTGACTGTTGGCACATCCATGTAGTTGCTGTTGTTTTTTTTTTTATAACATCAGTTGGTAGGATAGTAGGATTTTACATCTGCTCCCACGTCCGCTGCCCTCGTTAGCCGGATTAACCGTTGCCCAGGCGATACCACGTGGAGGTGAGGGTCAGCAAAGGTGTTGTTTTGTGGGAGCTTTACGAGTGTCTTCCAGCGAAATAGTTTCCAGAAATCTGTTCCGCTGGGAATATCATATTACATAAAATAATATTATTACACTCGATGGACATCGCCCTGTTTTTTTTTTTATGGTTAAAGTTATTTTTAATAACAAAGAGTCATTTTTTAAGTCTATCATTTTTAATTTTAAACGTTGATTTTTTTTTCAAAATCATTTTTTTTTGTCAACGTCATTTTTAATATGAAAGGTATTTTTATGTCAAGGTCATTTTTAACGTCAAAGTCACTTTTAACATTATGCAGTCATTTTTAGTCACACAAAGTCACACCATCGAGCAATACATCTTAGAAGAAGCTATACGAGCACTTCCAATTCGATAACAAATCTCTGGTTTCTCATCTTCACCAAAATCACTATCTTTGGCTCCATCAATGTTTTTTTCTCCATCCATATTCAAACAATACATTTTAGATGGAGCTATGCGTGCACTTCCAATTCTATAAAAAAGATTTGACTCCACCTTATCGCCAAAATCACTGTCTTTGGCTTCATCAATGTTTTCTTCTCCATCCACATTCAAACAATACATTTTCGATGGAGCTATGCGTGCACTTCCAATTCTATAAAAAATATTTGGCTCCATGTTATCGCCAAAATCACTATTTTTGGCTACATCAATGTTTTTAATTCCATCGATATCAAAACTGCACAACTCGGAAGGAGCTATGAGTGCACTTCCTATTCTAACACAAATCTCTGGCTCCTTCTCTGCACCAAAACCACTATTTTTGGCTGCATCTATGTTTTTTACTCCATCTATATCAAAACTATGCAACTCCGAAGGAGATATGAGTGCACTTCCAATTCTAACACAAATCTCTGGCTCCTCTCCGCCAATACCATTTTTTCCTGCTCCTTTTTTAGGAACACCATTCAATTTCCTGTTATGTAACGAATATTCAATAATTAGTATTTTAAAATAAATTCTTTTTACAATAACAATTTATTTCTGGTGAAAAATAATAGCAAGAAATATTTAAATGTTTATGTTTATATGCGTTTTTAACATTTAGGGCATGTTTTTAATAAAAAAAAATTATATGCTCACAATTTTTTGCTAACAATATGACAGACGCTGACAAAAACAGGAAAGAAAATCACAGTTATTATTGTATATTACACAATACAGAAATATATAGTTCAAAAAATCTATTAATATATCATATATAAAATGAATAATATTCGAAACTTAATTTCTAGCAAAATAATTATAACTATATTATAACTATTTTTATTAATTTCTTTTACATTTCGCCAATACAAGCTTATTAAATACAAGTAAATTCAACTGCTTTTTTAATACTCAATTGTTTTTTTTTAATATTTTAAGTTAAATACAATTATTAATGTACAATTTTTTAAGTTAAATAAAGAGCATTAGTCTTTTTAAACAAAAATTTAAGCTGATGTTTGAAACTGATGCATGTGTAACGTATTGCAGATTTATACATAAAATGGAATATCTTTAGGTTTGTTATGATTTTGCAGTCTAACTAAATTAAATGAACAAAATATATGCTACTTACAGTTTTTTACGAATGTACCTGAAAACTCTCGAGAAAATTCTCGCCATATTCAATTAAATTGAATTGCAAAAGAGCAGTTGAATGAATATCGCCCAACTCACTCAGAAGCTTTTTACAAAGTGCTTTCCTTTCATTGTTCCGTGTCTTACATATATTTTTTTCATTGTTTAGTTTCTTTTAATTTTTATTGTTGTTTAGAGTTTGAAACAACAATGAAAAATTTAATTGTTGGATTATTTTGAAACATAGTCACAAATTACTTTGATGAACCTAATTAGAAATTTTGACAATAAGTTCTTTTTAAAGTACATTATTTTTTACAAAAAAGAAAGCAATACATACATTATATTCCTTAAAAATACATTTAACACCAACAATTCTTATTAAATATTTGAAAAAAATTATGTCATTCATTATTAGTGTTATATCACCGTACCCTTGGGGCAATTTTTTAAAATAAAAGTGAAACAAATAATTTTTGGTTATTTTATAGACATATTTCTTTCAAAATCAATCCTAAATTTTCAAAAATCAGGCATTATTTTTCGAACTTCTCAAAAAGTTCCAAAAAATGTTTAATTTTTTTTTTTTTTTAATATTTTTTAAAAATAGTTGGGCATAATGAAGTGCATAAAAATATTAATAGGCACAGATATAAAATGCTGTAAATAATTTAACAACTTTTTGAGTCTTTATTCAATGCACATAAATATACTATGACAATTTTAAAAAAATTGAAAGCTTCAAATTTAATGGGAAAAAAGTCCTTAAGTATTTTTATAACAAGTAAACACCAAAAACTCATAATACATGAAAATTTAGATGGATCATGAGCTAGAGTCTCTTTGCTAGAGTCCCCCCCCCCCTGTCCTTGGCGTGAAGCTTAAAAATTTATTATCTTCCTTATTAGACACAGTACGAGAAAATTCATAAAAAGATTTTAACAAATTTTGAAGGGAGTAAAGTTAAACAACTACGTGTTAAATAAAAAATAAGATAGTTCATTTAAAATAATTGTAATAGAACTTTTGAAGCTAGTTAAGCATTCCTGAATTAGCCTGATAAAATATATTTTGTTTGAAATCATTGTAATAGAGCTTTTGAAGCTAGTTAAGCATTCTTGAATTAGCCTTATTAAATATATTTTGTTTGAAATAATTGTAATTGAGCTTTTGAAGCTAGTTAAGCATTCTTGAATTATCCTGATAAAATGTATTTTGTTTCATGTTGTTGACTACTCTTGCAATATGGGATTCAATGTTTGATGTGAGGATTTCTTTTTATAATATAACAGCAAAAAATATAGGAAAATTGCAAAAAAACTGTTAGATCACACTATCTAAAATAAGTAAGCGTGAAATTTAATTAAACAAAATTGATTTAAAGAAATTTTTTCAAAAACAAGTGAAATCTTTCGAATCTCATAATTATAATATCTTACTTAGAAAATTCACTTGAGTAATCAATTCAGTCACATGACGGGTTTTCAGAATAACTGTATTCTTTTGCTGTAGCCAAACTCATGGATATGTTGCATATATTGCATAAATATATTATGTATATGGCTACCAAGGCGGTTGCCACCATCGTTGCTATGAATGAGTTGATAGCCCAGTTATGAAAAATATAGTAAGACTAAAATTTTGCTATTTTTTTTTTTAATTGCAAAATATAGTGCCCTTTTATCTTGTTAACTAAAAAACATGTAAGATGTCATTCAAATCTACAACGATATGGTTTATTCCACTTAAATGAACCTTATAATGCATTTTCTTGGGTCTCAGTTGGTTTGAAGCCGGAGTTTTGTATTTACAAAAATATTTTTTAAAATTTTACTGATTTGTATTAAAATGAAACTGTATTTAAAAAAAATACAACCTGCTTATTTATGGAAATTCTCTGGATCAATGCCCTTCATTGGGCACTTCTTATTTCAATGTTTACAACCATATCATGACATTTATTTATATGCGGAAGTGTTGAAAATAAAAATTGCATAGATTCATACAAACTGTGTAAAAATTTTATATAAAAGAATCTTATGATTAAGCGGTCCTAAGGTAAACGCCTTCCTCAAATGTAAAAGGAAGAGTCTTAAGCAAATTCAATAATTTAACACATATTTTTAGAATGCTTCATCAGAGAGAGTTGGATTCCTGTTGTACCATTCAAGCAGACAATCAGTCATCACTTCGTTAAGGATAAAATAGAAGCACGACTTGTCTGTCGTGAAAATGAAATGAGTCTCTACCAAATCAAAACTCTGAAAAAATTTAAGGAAGACTTTCAAGCACATGATTCATGTACGCCATCAAAAAGTAAGCCATAAACAGTGATTTTTAAAAATTTTCACAATGCTATTTTGTTCAATTGTATATTTTAGCAATTTTTATCTTTGATTTAGTTTGCAGAACAAGTTGAAAAACTTAGTTGAAGCTAGACCTTAGTATCTTTTCCTCGCTGAACAACTATTCTGGCTATAAATCAATCAAAGATACCATTTAACTTAATTTGAATTTTAAGAGGACGCTGCTCAAACAGCGAACTTTTCATCTCAAATTATCTTTCGCTTTCATAAGTGGTAGGAAATTGGGCTACGTGAGATCGTGAGTTTGAATTCCGCTAGCCGAAGAATCCAAACAACCACCCACCGGCCTGTGTATTAAATGGTGACTGGTGCGCGTTAAATCTGTCGGGGTTACAAAATCCTCCAAGTCCCAGTCCCATCACAAATCAATATCTCTGGGGGTACTAAATTGGACATTGATCATTCTGATTCCGGTTAAAGTTACGATCTGTGGATGAATGAATGAAGTATGAAAGAATCATCCCTGTAAAGCGTTCTGCGACGTGTGTGTGGCTGAAGTCATATTCTTGCCCAGTCATATTCTTGCACTGAAAGTAAATGTTCTAGAAAAGATTTAGCTCTTCAATTGAAAAGTGTCACTTTAACTCTGAATAATGGCACATTCTCATGTTATATTTTTTTTCAAAACTATTAAATTCAAGAATAAAAATACAACGTTAATTTAAATAATAGGTGAAAATTCATAACTTTTTATTTGATGGATGACCATTTTTATTCATTTAAACCTAAATAACTAGCCTAACAACTATACCTAGCTAATTTAGTTTTTTTTCACTTTGTGTTAGAATTAATGTTATACTAGGTTCAAGTTCCTGTGTATTGTGTGTCGAACCTGTAAGCTTCTATACCATACCTGAAGTGTAACCTGAAATATGTATGTATGTTTCGATTAAAGTAATAAATCTGGTTATTATTTATATTAACCGGTCAATTTTAATATTAACCAGTTCTTTTGGTGAGAGTAAGAAATACAGCTAACTATTTACTTTAACCGGTTATTATTTAAAACAATCAATAAAGTTTGGTCAATGTGATTAAACGGTATATATAGCATTAGGACATGGGTGCGTCTCTTTGTATATGTGTTACGTTAAAGGGATAAATCCGGTAATTATTAATACTAACCGGCAAAAATGAGTAATAACTGCTTCTTTTGGGCAAAGTGTGAAAAAAGAGGAAAATTCCGCATCGTGACTTGTGGCGGAATAATTGCCAAGTCTAGGCAACTTCCGGGCAGTAGGCCAGGGAGAAACTAAATTAAAACTTCACAGAAAGGGACCAACTCGAATGGTATAACTCATAGCCACCCTCGGGCAAACACTACATTTTTTTTTGTTGTAAGTTTAAAATCAGTTTGGCGCCTTGGCGATTGTAGTTGGCATAGCTAACCAAGATACGAAAATATCCCCAATAAAAACGTTAAAGAATGACATAGAGCAAACTTCAAAAGAGGGGTGGCTAATATAACCGGTTAATGTTATAAATTCGATTAAACTATTCACTTTAACCGGCTTATTTGTGATAGTAACTGGTTAGTATTAATAATGACCGACTATCCACATTGACCGTAACATGTATTCTATTTCAAAAGTTCGTTCCTTCGCTTTTTCACTTTTTAATCTTTCTTCATGTTCGACTTCTGGAATCCTGTATAATGTTAATCACGAATATGTTTAAATTTTATTAAAGTTATATTCAATTTGGCGCTTCTCCATTTCATCTTTGATGACTGATATATTTCAAATGCTATAAAATACACGCAACGTATCTCGAAAAAAAAAGATTAATGCATTCAAATCTTTATTGATATTTCTTTTTCACTCAGGTACAACAGCCACGGTTCATTTTAAGACTTTGGACCTACAGTCTAGCTATATATTTGCAACTGACTATCCGGTCGAAGTATACGAAGGGACAGTGGAACAGCTGGAAGACTACGATTTGGCGAAGTATAACTTGGGGTCAACCGATTATGGTTTCATCGCAATCATGTTCGTGAAAAACGCGTCTTTGTTTCTAGTTCAGCAATCAGTAAGGCGTGTACCTTTCTTCTGCGTGAAGGATTCAGCACGTAATCTGACACCAGACTGGAAATTATTTACTGACTCTACACCAAGGTTAGTAACATTATTATAACCATTGTTGAACAACAGATCTAATTTTTTGGGTTTGTGACTACTAATGTTCAACTCCGTAGCCTTGTAATTTTGAACCCAATCCTGGTAGATAAGGGAACCCCTGGATCAAGTATTGCGAGAAACTTTCCTTCGTGGAGGACTTTTCGATGGAACTAACTCACATTTGCGTGACATGGAGAGGAAAACCACATAAACCTCCCACGGCCAGCCTGACGTCAAGGAGACCCCATGATCTGTCTACCATTGACAACATTATGGTCAGTACAAACCGGATGCGGAATTCGTATCAACCGGCCATCACTGGGATCACATGAACCCGGTTAACATCATTGGAAGTCGAACTCTATCTCCTGAGCCATCCTGGCTCAATGCTACCAACAGAAACCTAGTTGTCTTATGCCACTTGTCGATATTAACAGGCCCATTTTAAGGCAGACTGGTGTGCTTCTTCATAATTTTTAGTGGTGGTATCTATGACCAAGAATTTGACTTCTACCAACCACATACGTCACAGCCAGTTTTACATGGAGGACACATTCATTTACAGTAATAGAAATACGAAGATTAATAAAATATAAGCAAGATTGATTTTTGTAAGTTATCTATAGGTAGAGTGGACCGAATAAAAATCGATCTTCAAGTAGCCTAAGCTCGGAAATTATGTAGTTGATTACCAAAATATTAGCCTTCTTTAATAAGTTTAAATTGTTTGCACGACTTCGTAAAGGGGAAAACGTAAAAAATTAATTTTCATCTTTTCATAATTATATACCGTCCATAACCTTCGTGACTTACAACCTCCCGTAAATACAATGATTGAGTGATTCTCCTTTCCCAGCCCACGATATCATATGAAATGGACCTTTCTGTATCCAGAAGCCCAAGATCACACATATCTCAGTCATCTCACTTCCGTACTATCTTATTTCATCTCGTGTTAGTGCGTTTACTTATTCCTTAGTCTGTGTACTATTGGAGCCAGCAGGCCTGGGGAAGCGCTTCTTCCTCCTGAAGGGGTTAAAGGTTGTTCAAGATCCTAAAGTGGTTAAAGATTTGTTAAAGATCCTGAAGTGGTTAAAGGTTTGTTAAAGATCTTGAAGTGGTAAAAGGTTTGTTAAAGATCCTGAAGTGGTTAATGGTTCGTTAAAGATCCTGAAGTGGTTAAAGGTTTCAATGATTTTTAACATAATCAGAACTGTAAATGTCTATGAATATAACGCAAATCAAGTAAAGCTGCGTGAATAAATTCGGAAAAAAGTTGGGGGAAATTCTGGACTCATACCCTAATCCGCTGTATTAAATTGATATTTATATGATATAAAGTTATGAAAATAATAATATAAGGAATTCGAAATTAGCTTTTTTTTCCATCATTTTTTTCTACTGTAGATAAAAAACACTGACATGCTGTTAGAGGGTTTTTTTAAACAATCCGAAACCCCAGTATTTTAAAACTGATGTTTCTGTTCTATATTTCAGATAAAAATAAAACTTAAATACGAAGATATTTTTTTTTCATAAATCTCACAATTGCAAAAAAATTTATTACAAATCCTATGTATTCTTGTGTGTGTTTTTGTATGCACTAATATTCTTCTTTTTTTCATTTATTATTTTAAATACAGGACTGAAACTATACCAGATAGTACAACATTCATCACGGACTTTAAGGCAACTTCACCGGATACGACTTACTTCACAAATGATGATGAGACTACTTTAGATACTACTTACGTTACTGATTTCAATGGTAATTCCCTCTATGTAACATTAATTATAGATTTACTCTGATTATAAGCCAAATAACTCAAAACAATTTATTTAAATGATTATTCATATTTTGCAGCTTTATTGTATGTGATGAATATGCTACTGTGAATAACAGAAATAAAGTACCACTGTCCGGTGTACATTTTCCCGGTATACCCTACCTACAATGACGTTTTTTTAAGGTTTCGGGCCAGACATTGTTTTTCAAGGTCAAGTGCCACTGCCCAGTATGCATTTAATTGGTACTCCCTCGGTACTTTTCGGCAGATACTAAAATATCGAATAAATATAATAATATCAACGAATAAATTAATATCAAATCTGTTATAGCAAATATTTTGGACATTCACATTAGGACACTAACAAATTTTGGACATTCACATATTTGGACATTCAAATATATAATATTTAAAATTATTAACAAATATATAATTTCGCAATTTGAAGAAAAATTCATTAAAAACTGCGCAAGAAATGAGTATTTAAAGTAGTTCATTTATACTGTGCAAGAGAGGAAAGTTTTTTTTTAAAAAAAACATAATTTTAAAGTGAATCTTATTTGAGAACTAATGAAAAAAATTTGATTTGAATTTCTGAAAACTTTTTTATAAATTTAAACAATTTTTTAAGTAGTTTTTGCACTTTTTAAGAGAAAGCTCTAATTGATAAGGGGTTTTCCACAAATTATGTTTTGTTTCAAGAGACAAAATTAAGTACTAATAATACCTTGCAATAATTGTCCGTACACGCGAATGGGTTATGTGATGAAAGAAAACATGTGAAAGAAAGCACACTTTTATGGTGTTAGATCCCCCCCAATGCTAGTATAATTTTTAATTAAACTTATTTAATAGTATAAAATATAATTTGACAAAAAAATTGAGGCATTTGCTAGAAAGTATTTAAATTTGTAAGATATTCAAATCACACTTTTCTTATTAGTTGCCAAATACGATTCACTTCAAAATTATGAAGAAAAAAAATTTTTTTTTGTATTTTTCCGAACATGCGCATTATAAAAGAACTACTTTAAATACTCATATCTGGCACAGTTTTAAATGATTTTTTTTTCAAATTTAAAAAAAAAAAATAATGCAAAAACTTTAACTTTTACTAAATTTTATTGAATATTTTAAAAGTCATAGTAAAAAAACCGAATGGCGAAAAAATTAGTTTGTTATAAGACATATGTCTCTATCTCTATAAATATTTAAGCTAGGTTTACGAAATTATATGCATTTATTACAAATAACAACCAAAGTAATCGATACAAGCTTATTGCTTTATTTTCTGGCATAGAACGTTAAAAAATACTTGCTTTCTTTCGTCGATCTATCAAACCTCTGAAAGTTTTACACCTTATTGCTAAGTATGAAAATACAACTAAACCTATATATATATATATATATATATATATATATATATATATATATATATATATATATACGTAAAAACTTGAATGATTTTTTGATAACTTGAAAATTTTTGTCAAAACTCCAGCCTTAACCATTTTTTTCTAGAATCCAGTAGTAGTTTTTTTTTCTCTTCTAAATTTTTCTTGAAAAAAAAACATCTAATTATTCATCACTTTCTTTTATTTCTAGAAGTAAATAATGATTGTTTGATCGATGGGAGATGGACCCCTTTCTGTCCTCTAAAAAAAGGAGGAATTGGTTTGTGCCATCCAGAAAACTATCGACATGCTATGGTAACTTGCTTTCAGTACGACATGAATTTATACTCACCCAAATCTCTTGAAGAATTCAAAACGGACTTGCAAGCACTTAAAACATGCAAACTTTTGAAAAGTAAGTACTAACACGCAAACTAGTTTGTTTAGTGTGTATCTTTAAATTGCCTCCAACCAGCTTTAAAACTGATAGTAGCTAAATCCTTGATCGCCTTACACCAATCCATGGTATATAATGAACGACTTTCTAAAATATTGACCATTTTAAATATATATATATATATATATATATATATATATATATATATATATATATATATATATATATATATATAAATATAAAAGATAAAAAATATAGAAAATATTAAAGATTGAGGAAAAGAGAAGAAGAAAAATGATTAAAAAGAAAATAATTTTTAAGAAAAATTAAAAAATATGTATTAAAAGACCTAAAACAAAAAACAGAAAGAATGAAGAAATATATTCTGTTCATTAGCTCACACGACTATATCCGCAAAAAGGAGTATTATATATATATATATATATATATATATATATATATATATATATATATATATATATATATATATATATATATATATATATATATATATATATATATATATATATATATATATATATATATATATATATATATATATAGCTACAGCTACATAAATACTGTGCATTTATATTATAGATAGTGAGTGAATAAGTTTTCACTGTCCCTGGAAGGTATAAGTATTGGAGAAAGTAGCTTGGTTGTAGTAAATTTTAAATTATTATGAGTTACCTAGAGCAACAGCATTATCCCAAATGATACCGAATACAGTTAGTCCTTATTTTGATAGACACACGTTATCGATTACTGTAAATTTACCTAGAATAATAAATTATTATAAATAAAAGGCATTGGAGTTATTTCAGCTTCATTATTTGTGTCGATATTTGTCTTACAGTTTTGCACACGATTTTGAAATGTTGTCGAGTGCCGATTTATTATATGCGTAATAAATAATAATGCGTAATAAATAATGTATTTATTGTATATATACATACGTTTAATATATACAGATATATAATATATACATACATATAATATATACATATAAATAATAAAACTAGTTTGGCAGATTGTTTATTTTTAAATAACTAAGCTAGTACAATGCATTCAGTTTCAACAGTTATGTATTTAAAAGATCAACATACTAATTTTGAGGTCCTCCCAACTCTCTCAGGTGTCAATCTCAGTAAGTTTGCATAAATTCGTCCTGATGAAACTATTAGGGGACACCGGAATGTAATGTCGTTTCGCCACGTTAAATATCCGTTAATCTTAAAAGCCAATTCATTTTTTTGGATTATTTTGAAAAGTTGTTGTTAAAGAGAGAGAATATATTATTGATTAAAAATAAAATCATGATAACTAATATCAAATGCACTAAAACGGCATTACTTTCTGGTCCTTCTGACATCATGAATTGACATATTAGACAAATTTTTAACTCTCTGTAATGGATGATGAATCTGTGTTCTTAAAAAGCCATTTAAAAAATTCTCACTCATCTCTTATATAGATGAAAATGCTCCTTTTCATTCCTGGACTCAGATTTGGTGGCCATTGGAGGCCTCTGGACGTGAAATAGAATCAACGAATCAAAGTTATGATTGGATGAAATCAAAACTTGATGCCTACAGAGAGAAAAACCCATCTAAAAATTTACTGAACAGGCCAGGTCCCATCACTATACTTTATGAAAAAGATGACTTTCAGTTGATTGAAGAAAAAATCTATAACGAGATTCCGTTTTTTTGTCAGAAATATTCGAAACTATCAACTCCAGATTATTTAACTGAAACTACGGGAAGGTGAGTTTTTTAAAATATTCTAAACTAATATGCATTAGTATTCTTGCCACGATAGAGTAATCTAATTTAAAGATTGATTATGTAATACAAGGTCCCTAACAAAAATTAAAAGTGTTTTTGAGGCTCATCCGTTGTTGTTTTGAGGTGTTAAGGTTGATTTTAGGTTTATTTGAAATTTACTTCAAAAACAAGCATAAAAATTCTACTTCCCGAGGTTTATATTCAAGGTGAAAGAAGTTGTTTTATTCACACTTGAGGTTGCTTTGAGGTTGACAGAAATCTACCTTAAAGCAACCAGCTTAAAAAGATTGTTTTTGAGAAAGCATGTTATTTTTTTACATCGCTCATGGGTTGCGATAGTGGCACAGCTAAGAGAAACACGCTCTTAACGCTCTTAACACACACTGAGAACAGGTGTAAATATGAAAATACACTCTCTTTCAGCAGTAATATTTAAACAACTCATAATTCAACTTGAAGGTAATCTTCGTTTAAGGAAACAAAAGCATTTCTTATTCATTTTGCTTAGCAATGAAAACTTTAAGCCCACTTATCTCAAAACTTGATTTTTTTTAGTAGTGCCGCTATTGTAGCCAATGAGCAACATATCAAGCAAATAAATATGTTTGAGGTGTGAATACTTTTGCTGGATTTTTATTAAAAGTATACCTGAGCTATAAATGAGGTTGATTTTATGAAGTGTAAGAGAGGTTGAAATTGAGGTTGTTTAGTGATGAGGTTATTTTTTAAGCAAAACATAGCATCATTTTATACCTTAGCTGTATTTTTTTACATCTGTCAACCTCAAAAACATGGTATTTTTTGTAAGGGGGTAGTCCAAAATTGAACCATCACATTCACAGGGCTTATTAAAAGTCATAAAGAGTGTGACTATTCGCCATAGAACATATAGGATAGCAGGTTTCTATACCAAGGTACAAAACGAGTACAAAAGACATACTTGCTAAGAACAAAAGGATTCAATTGATTCTGAAGTCCTTCGCTGTCTACAATGAAGTAAAAGCGATTCTTAGACGTGTTTTGATGTCTGCCGAAGGGCGGCAATCCGTGCAATGAGGCTCTCCGCTGTGTGCTCACGGTCGTCGCATTAACTAGCATTTTCAAGCAACGCCGATGGAAAATGTCACACAGATCTTAAATGGCACGTTTATGTCTTCCTGATGACTATGTGCGAGTTGTTATATTATTCTATCATCTCTATTTGCGAATACACGCGACCACATTTTCTACTCATGTTATTTACAGCCATTCATCAATTTTTTTTAAACACACCTCATAGCTTTGTTTGTAAATCTTTAAAGATGATAATAGTTTGAAATCCGCCTCCGAGTTTCTGACACCCCATCTGGAGCATTTGGTTACTTCGGCACACCCATCAAAAAAGAATACTTTACCAACGGTATCCTATTGTTTTCCGCCATCTGGTAAAAGATACAGGTGAAGGGTGCTTATATTGAATGACAGCGATGTAATTTTGCTTATAAGTCAACTATTTGTTTTCATCGTCGGCAAAATTATTTCTTAAGTACATTTCATTTCATAAACGACGTTGAAAAGCCAACCATTTTTGAGTTCACGTCTATCAGTATTCAACTCCACATTCTTTTAGTCTTGAACCCAATCGAGAAGATAAAGAAACTCTTGTCATTGGGATGAATAGCTCTTCAGGAAAGATATTTTAGTGGAACTAACCCGCATTTGTGTTACATTGCGGACGTTGAAGAATATCTGAAAGAGATTATAATGCAGATTCACGGGGTTTTATATAATGCGCGATATTTCTTTTTTTATATAATAGAAGAAATTAGCGAATGTACGCGTGCATTTTGAAAAGATTGAAATATGCATGCGTAGGAATATTGTATGATAAATTTTTCAAAAAAGCATTTCATTCTACCAAATATGTGAGTTACGTGACTTCCTTTATAAAACGATAATTTGCAAATAACACCCTCTTGCTTCTATGCATTCTGAAACGGATTTTCGTAAATTCGCCATAAAATGATGTTCAACATGTTCAGCAATTACAATATTTATCACCAAATATTGCTATTATAATTTCCTAGCTTTTTCCTTTTAATACAAACTTATTTTACGATTCTTACTATCACTAACTTACTTAACCAAGAATTATAGATTAAAACACAAAGTTTGCTACCACTAGAAAAAGTTTGCCCTCTAAGCAAAACATGTTGATATAGCTGTAATTTTTTTTTATTTGCTTCATCTTTAGGCAGGAAACTGTATCAGATGCTACTCTTACCACAGAAATCGATGAAATTCCACAAGAAACTACAACTTACGTTACAGAAATCGATGGTAAACACTACTTCTACCATTTAATTTATTTGGTGTTATTTTGAACAATGCAGCGTTAGGACAGCAGTGTGTTTAGTTGCAGGGAAATTCCCGATACTTGTAAACTTGATCAAAGACTCTTCTTTGGACAGAGGAATATTTTTAATTAATTTTTTAAAAAGGTTAAAAGGATTAAGAAAAGAACTATATAATTTTAAGAAAAAATCACTTATTTCCTAAAGTCTGCAATTAGTTTTTATGCGTATTAATAGCCTTTTAATAATGTTAGGAATACTTTATGAAACATTATAGTCGAAAATGCTTATGAAATAGTCAATAAAATGTTATCAAATTTCCAACTTATCAAAATTCAAAAAGTAGTAATTTTAAATATTCAGTTCTCGAAAACTACTCAAGCTATTTCATATTCAATGTTTTTATCTCGTCATTTAAAAATTCATACTTTAAAATTACATCAAAATCTAGATCAACGAAATCCACAAGAACGATTTATGAACATTTTTCATAAAAATTAAGATTGGTCAACCTTTTGAGGATAACCAAGTCTTAACAAATTAATAAAGGTGACAATTTATTCGCTCCGAGAGTTATTACACAACGAAAATGAGCTGTGCTGAAAAAAGTGGTTCCTGTCCACCTTGAAATTCGTTTTCCTTTTCAGAGAATCAACTTCATGGAAATAAATCGTTCTTCCTCATTGATTTTCAAATGTTTTCTACTTTTACCTGACTTTTTTTTGTCTAATAATCATTAAAAATTACTTTTAACAGCGGGAACGTACAACTGTGTACAAAACGAACAAAAAGAATTAACGAAAAAACGAATTTTAAAATTCTGAGCAATTACTTGTTGGCTTTTTGAAATATAGCTCTATTAGCATTTTGAGATAAAGCAAAATGCCTGGAAATTGAAATTAACTTTAAAAGAACCAAATTTTAAACTTTTTTGCTGATTAACTAATTATGACCTTATTCAACAGATTGCGGCTGCCCCTCCAGTTCTGATAGTTAAAAATCTATGTCCGTCAAAAATATATATTTATTCGGCGGATGTATATTTTTGTGTATAATTTCGTGTTCAATCATTAATTTGAAAACTGTTCTAAGTGTTTACTTTTTTGGGAACTGTGCATAATGTTTTTCAAAAATTAACATTCAATTCCTTTAAAAACTAGTTTCTATTTATTTTTAGAAAAAAACCAACTGAAGACGTGCATATTTTACAATTATTTGATACCTTACTGCCCAATCACGAAAGAAATCGGACTGTGTCCTGCACGCACCAAGAGTGAAGCACGGGGCATCTGTGAAGAGCATAAACTGTTCGTATTTCCTTCTACCACTATCAGCGTAGTAAGAACTGAATTGGAAACTCTTAGAAAATGTAAACTATCAAAAAGTAAGCTATTTTATTTGTGAATCACATATGTATGTGTGCTATCAATTTATGTTTTTATATTCCAAGGATCTCCCCTCGCTACCCCCCCGTGGGGAGCTCGTTTCATATAACTTTAATTTTCTTACTTGAAAAACTATATTTTTCAGAAAAAAATTTTAAATTTTTATAATTGTTTGCAAAAATTTTAGCAAAATCGAAAAAGGCAAACCTAGCCCGATTTGCTTGATTTTTTTCTTTTTTAAGAAAAGAAGGTGCTTTTAAAGTGCAGACATTGCTTAGTGATGAACTTAAAATTAATTCACTGAATGCGAAGTAAATATTTCGCTGTAAAAGGAGTCTTATATGGCCCCTGATAAGTTGAACTTAAAATTACAGCACTAGATGTGAACTCAATACTTCTTAGTGAATTGAATTCTATGGCGCATCAAATGATAAGTTTTTTATTCAATTGTCATTATGACTTGTGCATATCGGATTATACATTTAATTCAAACTACTTTGGTGAAAACAATTTAATGAACGAACGGCTGTTGTTCTTACAACCACTAATGAAGCAAATACGATCAAACCTGACCAAAATAACACATGATATGAGAGCAATACGCGGGGAAACAAAATTCTGAATACAAAATGTACCCTTGAAAAGGAAACTGGTCACTTGTCCAGCAAAGCAGATGATCGCCACTCAATCAGATTAGTGTTTCATACTATTAACCAGGGTTCTTATCAGTCCCTTTAGCAACAACGCCAGCTTCTTGTAACAAGGCATCTTTGAACTCACCGAGTGTCGTTGGTGCTAATCTTCGAGCTGTAATTGAGCGTCCAAGGTTGTGACGCTTTTTTGATAACATTAAAGTCAGAGGAGACCGCAGGCAACTCAAATCATTCAATCAATCAATCATTTTTCGATATGAGGCATTCGTCCACCAAATGAGTCCAGTGAGTACGAGCGTTATCGTCCATAAAGATGAAATTGGGTTCATAAGCTCTGTATAAGTCTCACCTAGACTGCAAGGATCTCTCCCCTGTATCACTAACCTGTCAGAGTACTTCGATGAAATACATGAAGATCGATATACCATGATGCCTACCCCGACCATCTCGATCATAGAGGGGTTTTACGACAATGTTTGAGGACCTTTCAAGAATACCGTTAGAGCAAATACCGACTTCCGGATTCTCTACAGATCTGGACAGTAGCTGTCCAGACTTAATCGATACTCATCCCTGAAGAGAACCCAACCCCAATCACTCTATGTCCAAGACAGGCTCTTGGCACCATGCTAGATAATCTTTTTGGTGGTTCATAGCATATATGGCAACGTTACTTTTAAAAAGTAACGAGTAAAAGTACAAGTATTTTTAAAAAAAGTAACGAGTAAAAAGTAAAAAGTTCTTATTTTAAAAAGAACCGAGTAAAAAGTACAAGTAAAAGTACAAATACTAAACTAAAAGTAACGATTTAAAAGTACATTTCTAGGAAATCAAAAATTCAAAGTAACCGAATTTTTATTGAATAATATTCTTATGTTCTTTAATGTTTTTGCAAAATTGTTGTTATTTAATTAATTATTTTTAATTTTGAAAGTTATGGACATTAATTTATTTTTAAATTCGGAAGAATATTATAATATAATTTTATAATATAATCGTATAATATAATTTTAAAATCAAATATAATTTTAATATCAAACTTTTTATGGATTTGCACGAAAAAGAAATTTTATCGATTGATTTTAATTTTTAGTTTATTATTTTTATTATTTAAATTACCATTGATTTAAAATTGTTTTACTCTATAGAAGAGCGGAAGAGAAATGCACAAACATAAACAAAGTAACTCGGGGTTTCAGATAGCTTTGTGATCTTTGAGCTAGTAAAAAATAATTGAATGTGCAGTATAAGTTAAAACAAAACAGTCTACAGTTTTATTTGTAACAATGGCTAATGCTGAAGTCATGCGTCAAAATCATTTTCCGAACATTTCTGCATAACGGAAAAATTAAAATTTGTAAACGAATCTTAGTATCAGCGGCTAAATTAATACCTTCGAGTTTTCAAGAGTTAAAATAGTAATTATAATAGTTTTCAATTGCACAAATAGTTCTGAAGTTCTTAGAGATTTGACTGTGCGTTGCTTGTCAAGGTCGGGCATAAACATAATTTTAGTAAAAAATGTACTAGGTAAAAATGTATTTAGTAAAAAATGTGTTATTAGTGAGTTCAAAAAAAATTGATAAACGTAATAACAAAATCCAAAATTTTTTATTTAAAATGTATTAAATAAATGCATAAAACTCGAAAATGAATGAAAATAACTTGCTAATTAATATTTTTATTCATTTTGCAAAATAATTGCATTTCGAAAGTGATGTCACTGAGTCTGTTGCGAGAATTTCTCAGAACGTGCTTAGCCACGCTGAAAGCCCATTTATATCAAGACGGAAAAGAGTAAAAACTGGTGACAAATAAATTTCATCTTTTAATTTTTTTTCGGGAATAATCAAAATCTGTAACTACCAATTGTTTTTAACGGATAAAATTTTTATATTGAATTGCTTCTACGCCGAGAAAAAATTAATTACAGCGAATTTTTTATTGTTAAGAATAGATTAACTCCTCCCGAATATTATCTAATATAGAAATAGTTCCCCTACCACTATATTATCTCTTCCGTCTCGCTTTCAGGCCTGGCTCCACGGGAGCACTAGAAGGTACGGCAGTATTATATTTCACGTATAATTCTTTTACGATTGGATATCGATTCAAAATTGATATGCTTTCCGTTTCGACATTTGAGCTCATGTATGCCATAAATTCTTCTATCGCTGGTGATTGGCGGGATGTTTTCAGCTTTAGAAAATTTAAAAATCCCTGGGGTTTTTTTCTGTTATGTTATTAGTTATAGCAGGGTGTTCAGCTTGGGCAATTCTTTCCAATTTTTTTTGTAGCCTCCTCCCTAGATTTTTCTTCCAACCTATTAAATTTAATGCAAGGTACCAGACCTGCAGAAAAATATTTTTAATTTAATTTTTTTTTTAGAAAGCTTACCGAGTTTTAGAAAAAAGTAACGATTTCATTCAACATTTCCGTTACAAATACTTGTACTTTTTCCCTAAAAAAGTAACGAAAGTACAAGTAAAAGTACTAAATTTAAAAAGTAACGAAGTACAAGTAAAAGTACGTACTTTTTACTTGTACCGGCGGTACAAGTAACGAAAGTAAAAGTACTGCCATATATGGTTCATAGTATAAGCGATGCAGACTACGGGGTACTTGGCATACATGTCACCTGTATTAAGTTCTCTGGAAGACAGATATCAGTGAAATGGATGCTCCTATTACATTATGCAGTTTTCGAAACTGTGGTGTCGCTGTCACGAGCTTACATTGTTTGGATAGAAATCTCAAAAAAGCCTGAGCTGGTGCCTCTTGGAGCTTTGACCATTTCCTCAGACCGGTGTTCTTGACTCTGTGAACTATTCAATCAGAGTGGCCACCACATTCCTAAAACCCTGAGGGCCCCTACCACAAGTAGCCTGTGATTGGCCCGCTTCTAGTCTTCCAACAATCCACCATCTAGTGGCATAGTCAAGACGACGACGAATGATCATGTTAACGATTAGACAAAGAAATTTTTTAAAAAAAACAAGGATAGGGCTAAAATACCATGTTTCAAAACGTCCTTACGCTACACGCATCGATGAATGCATGAAGTATCTTAACGCAAATGCAATCACAGCGCCACAGAATTACTACGTCACAGGTTACTGCGTGGCAGAGGTGTCCGTAGAGAGCTTAGTAGAAGTATTATTATTTCATTCTTTTTTTAAATAACCGATTTCCCTTTAATTCATCAGGGTAATTATCTTTTCAGAAAACACAGACAAGAAGAACATCGTTCACTACCTGACTGGAATCCAGTGGCCAATTTCGATATATTCAAGTGAAAGTTCTAATGAAGATTTTCATTGGGCGATTAGAAATATTGTCAAAGACGGATCAGATGAAATCGGTTTTATATCAGCTGTCTTTGATGAGAATCATTTTAAGCTGATTATACAGAATGTATACGCAGCTGTGCCATTTATTTGTTATATGGATGAAAAATATTATTACACCACATTACAACCGAATCGGGACACTTCAACTGCAATGACAACAATGTGAGTATTTGAAATATTTATTTTATTATCTATTTTTGTTACTGTTCCTAATAAGATTCTCTCACCAAAAAGTTCGCCCCTCTCCTCCAAAAAACGGGATAATTTGAATAATGAAAAGAGAAATAAAAAAATCATGTAAGAAACAGCTAAAAACTACAATCTCAAAGGAAAGTTGCGCATTGCAGCAGAAATTCCACAAGAAAATTTAAACCAACAGCCAAACATAAATGAAGAAAACAATGAAAAATGTGAAAAAATGAAATATATAATATTGACAACTAAAACTGACGTCGTCAGGCTGTACCAGCCGCCGAAGTCATAAAAATACAAACCTTTTCTATCGAGAGAGCACGACAAATGTCTTAAATTTGCTCTCTCTGCACCTAAAAGGATTCGCAAGATGTCCAGGAAATGAGAAAAAGCGAATTCAAAATACAAACACTAAAGTGAAATACCCAAACTATTCCAAAAATCTACTTAAGAAACATATTCCTTTACCAAAACAAAAGCATATCACATTCACTTTTCTTTGCTACTGATAAAATCCGTTAATTTTGTCTGAGTTTTTCGTTCGAAATTCAAAGGGGTTTTACTGCTTTCTCTAAAAGTTACGTGGCTTCGAAAATCAATTCAAGGTCATTTCAACCATAAAATGCGTTAACAAGCTTAAATGTTCCGAAATATTTTGGGAAATAGGGAAAGTGGATATGAAAGAAAAGTTCGCTGAATAGAAAATTCGTTTTCTTTAAATAACGGAAGCAATTTGACGAAAAATAAATTTATTACGAAAAAATTATCTCACGAAAAAATTATCTTACGAAAAAATTATTTTGCGAAACAATTAATTATCTTTCGAAAAAGTTATCTTACGAAAAAATTTTCGTACGAAAGTATCGCAAAATGGAAGTTCGTTAAATAGAAGTTCTACTGCAATTTTATTTTCATTTATTGTTCTTTTTCTCAATATGTTACAACGGTTGGAAAAAAGTATTCTATCAAAATTTTTAAATAATACTTGGAAAAAAAATTCTGGTGCATTAGTTTTTTTAAAGGATCTTGGTTATTTTAACGTCGCTGATTTCAAATCTACAATCAGTTTCTCTCTCAAAGTTAAACTTTTTTCTAAATGACATTATTTTTTTTATCAACTTCTCGTAGAAATGTAAAAATTAATTTATAAGCTTTATATCGAGCAGAGGGGTTCATAAATGTTGCAAAAAACTTCTAGAAGAGTTAGGGTACATCATCAGCTTTAAAAGTTCCTAGAAATGTTGTCATAGATGGGCTTCTCTATTACGAAAGATTTCTTCGCGTGCTCTAGAACAGGTCATAATATGGACATTCTGGACATTTATTCAAATTTTAACCTGATGATATCCCCTACCTTCTCGAGAAGTTTGTCGTATCATTTATGCGAACAAATGTTATATACAACGTTTTTAAACGCATACATTTCGACAAAAAAACAGACTAAAATTGTCATTTTAAGAACAATCTGTAGATTTAGGAGCCAAAACTAATTTAGATTTGAAATCTCCCACCCGAGTTTGACAAGATCAAGTATTCGTATAAATGCGAAAAAGGATATATTCCCCAGTGTAATCAGAAACCTCTTTTTTTTAATAAAGCTATTAAAGTTTATCGTTAAATGGGTTTTGACTGTACTAATATTCTTTTTCATTCGTTTTTCTTTTAATTATAGAACTGAAACTGTACCTGACACTACATTCATCACAGACTTTGATGAGACAGTTCCAGAAACTACTTACGTTACCGATTTCGATGGTAATTTACCAGATACCACTTCTATTATAGATTAATATTAAATATTACTTTTTTTATAATTTCCAATGGCAAGGAGATACAAAAGGAACAATAACAAAGCAAACTAGGTAAAAAGAGTATAATGAAGTAGAACATAAAAGTTGACCGAAGTTGTTGACAATTATCGTCTGATTAATTTTTAACTTTGGTGTAGTTCACAAAATTAAGTTGCTATGGTAACGGTTTGTTTTGGGTTTTATTTTTTGAGCTTGTTCGCTCTTTTTTGAGGAGAAGAAACAAAATGGCTCAGAGTTAGTACTTATTTTTGAGCATTAATATATTTATACTTACGTCATTGACTGTTTTGAGTTTTATTGATGAAGCTAGCATTTTATATTTTTATAAATAGAACTGTAAAATAAATCATTTTATGTGTTGTAAATTGCTTATGGAATAATCAAAAACACTGATATCATTTAATAATTCTGATTCGAAGTGCAAAACCTAAAAGTCATTGCCTCATTAAAAGTTCTTCTGCTTGCCAATATAGTGCCGTCTCAGAGTAGCCATCGAGTTGTGGTGTGACTACCATTACAATTGTTAAATATCAATTCACTAGTATATATCACATGCTAACTCCATTCAATCTTGGGGAACCTTTTGATAGAAAAAGGTTGGCTTGATCGAAACTACGAAGGGGGCATTTAGGATGATTAAATATCCCAATACGATGGGGATGAGGATGAGCGGTGATGGCTCCGAGGATAGAGCATTTGCCTTTTAATGAGGAGCCCCGGGTTCGAATCCCAGTTATGGTTGGTCAATTTGAATTCCGGCTTGCATCGACCACTGTGCTGTCGTAAATTATTTCCAGTGGCAGATGGATCATGAGTTAATGACCCCTGACCGTCAGGCTAACCATGGGAGATTTCCGTGGTTTTCCTCTCTATGTCACATAAATACTGTTTAGTTCCAACAAAAAGTCTTCCACGAAGACAAATTTCGCCCAATACTTGATCCAGGAGTTCCCTTGTCTTCTGCATTGGGTTCAGAATTACAAGATTACGGAGTTGGACATTAGTAGAGGTAAACCCGAAACATTTGAGTGGCCTGTCCAACGACGGATATAAAAATTATAAAATAAAATAAAAATACGATGCAGGTGTTCTCCTAGACAGTCATGACCCCTCAATAGATAAAATTTCGCGACGAGTTGGGAATAGATCGTCAATTCTTCACTGCTTTGACTAGTCAAGTAGCTATACTTTCTGATATAATATTTTTTAATATATTTTGTTACATAATTTGTTTGATACAGAGCTTTGAAGAATGAAGAAATATTTTTGAACGTCTTGACTAAAGCAGTCTCGAGCCCTTCCTCGCAAGGAAATCAGCCTGTTTGTTCTCACAGTGGCCAAGTAGCATGACAACCTTTAGAAAACCTGGCAAAGTTGTAGATTTGTTTGAATCGTAAATCAAGGAACTAGAATAATTGTAAATTGAGGAACTAGATATAGAAATGGATATGATTAAAATATTTTAAAGTCTTTCCAGGTTCAATAAGTGTAAATACAAAACTGG